>NC_051155.1:80488145-80507130 GCF_013339745.2 Dermacentor silvarum | reverse complement strand
CTACCGAGTAGGCGGGGGGGGATGTGGGTAGAATAGGAGTATAGCCGGGGAGGGTGAGTGGGTTGGAGGGCTCCTGCAGGGCGAGGATGTCGGGTCCCGTAGCGCAGGACAGCAGTTGGTGGACCACATGACGCTTCTGGCCAAAGCCCCGGCAGTTCCACTGCCAAAGTGTAAGATTACGGTTTGGAGCTGTCATCATGAGAGTCGATTGGGGGTTTGGGAGTCGTGATAGCGGGTGGGTGGGAGTCGTGAGCTGTGGTTGGGATAGGGTTGTCCTGTCCTTCAGCTGCTTTAGGCTTCTTACGTCTACTTGGGGTGGAGTCCAGATTTGTGAGGCGGGTTGCGTAAGAATTCAGCCGGGACTCAAGATCGCTATAGCGGTCAGAAAACCTTTGGGTTAGCACGTCGAATCGGTGATGAAGAGCAGCATTGTCTTGTGTTATGTGAATAACCGCATCTTTGAGGGTTGCACATTCCTGGTTGATGTGAGTGACAGCGTCCTGCAATTTTGCCTCAAACCGAGCAGCAAAGGACTCAAGCAGGGTTGGAATGTCGTCTAGTGAGATAGGGGTGGAGGGAGGTGGTGTTCTGCATGGAGTTGAATTTGTAGAGGGTTCCGTGTCAGCCTCCATTGCTAGCGAATCAGCACAGGAAGTAGGGTTGGAGTGGCTGGGCAAGGTATGGTCGTTGGCTGGGTTAAGGGGAGGCGGTTGAGGTGCGGTTGGAGCGGGGGTGGGTGAAATGGCAGATCCAGTGGCAAGAGCACTTATCGGGGCTTCCAGTTTGGCTGATGCATTGCCGAAGGGCGGCGGCTTCTGCTCGGGCTGCTGTAGCTTCTGCTTTAGCCGCCGCTGCCTCCTCCTGGAATTTCGCCAGGGCGTGTTGTAAACTGGGATTCACTGTTATGGATGTCGTGTGCTTGTGAGAACAAAGGGGCGTATTCCAGGCTTGTTTCAATGGCTCTGTCCAGGCTTGCTTGTGTTGGTTGGGCTGGGTGGGTCCGGATGACAATTGGGGAAAACTGTGCCTGGGTGGGACCGATTCCTGCTGCTGCGTTTCTGGGTGGCTTGGCTGTTTCCGTGGCTGGTGAAGGTTTCGCCCCTTGCACGATCCCGTGCCGGTAAGGTGTGGGCCCTCACACAAAATGCATGCACTTGGGCGTACAAGGAGAGCCTTGTTGCGAATGCTGTGTTCCACAGCGGGGGCAAAGATTGGTCTTGGGGCTTGGGCATACGTCGTGACGGTGACCCGGCTGTCTGCAATTGTTACAGGCATCCGGACTGCCATTGTATAGGGTGCAGCGGTGGATGGCTCCCATGTACTTGATGGAGTGCGGGACTGCGTTTGCGTCGAAGGTGATTAGGATGGAGTGCGTCTTTCCCATGCGTCGGGCTGCTAGTATGGTGTACTCCGGATTTATTTAGACCAAGTCTTGGTAGAGTTGCGTTGGGGTCTCGTCATCAGTGCGTTTGTGATGACTCCACTGGTAGACCCCGGTGGGGGTGCCACGTAAGCCGTGCAAGGGTAGGTTTGGTCTCCAATTGCGAGGGAGGTTAGCGTCTTGAGAGTTTCGGCTGCTGAGGAGTGTATTGTTGCCATGGTGAAAGTATTGTTGGTCGGGTGGGTGCGCAGGCAGAAGTCGTCCGGTAGAGTGATTCGAAGCTGGGTCTGCACTGCCTTCGTAAGTCGAGGTGTTGGGACGTCTAGACGTTGTAGTTCACCTCGCGGGCGAACGACCACTCGGATAGCGTTGGGTGGGAGTGGTGGCAGCTGCTTGCTACGGTGCACTGTGAGGCGCGTCTCCTTGGTCGCAGGTGGTAGGCGGGCCGGCTTCTTGCCGCTGCGGGTGGCGGCTGTTGCGTCGTGCGCCGCGTTCCTGGCGTTGGGGTTAGCTGCCGCGGAGGTAGCGTTGCCGGAGTGGTGAGGTGGTTTCGGCGAACTGGCTGGTCGGGAGGCGTAGGCTTTATACAGCACTGGTGTCCAATCGTCTGACTGGAGCTCATGTGCGGTTATGGTGTGGCCTTCAACCGTTACTTCCATCATAATGGCTGGCGTCGCCTGCGGTGTCGGCGGAGAGGTAGAGTCCGGGTGAGGCTTAACTGGGCAGCTGAGCGTCTCGGTCCGATAATCGTTCTCAGCACAAAAATGGTCGGGTTTCGCCCGGAATTGGCGGTTTACCTGTCTTCCTTACGCACTTATCTCGCTTCTCGAGCAGATTAGTGGCCGTAGGAGAGATTGAGTAGGAGCAGCACGTACTGTTTGCTGGAGCCGACGTTGCAGGCATCCGCTCGCGTTGGCCCCTACGCGGCGTCTCCGGCGTTCGTTTAGCCGTTCCGTCACGTAGCCAGCGCTTTGACAGCGGTTGTGTGCGGTCACACAAACAACGCGCACAACTATTGTCGACGGCGGCGGCGTTTTTCCTGCGTTCGCACAGAATGCGCGCGGCGTTGGTGACGTGTTTATGAAGAACGTGCCAACCTTCGCCGTACTCCCTATGGTGCTGTACCGTAGCGACCATAAGACCATGGTCCCTGTGGTTACTAAATAAATGAAAACCACCCGATCATATATATTTCTCATTCTATAATAGTTCAAATAACCAATTACACCATCACACCTTGATAATCATAATTGAAAATACTTATTTCCTACTATAGTACAGCTTTGCTGGTCTTCCATCTCCACCCCAGTGGAAGGGCTTGCAGTTTTTTAATGAATTCTTTGTTTCTTTCAGTCCTTCTTGCTTTCTTTCTGTTCTTCCCTAGATCATACCCGCATATGCAATACGGATATGCACCACACGTGAGTTTTTGCGTGACTACAATGCCCCCGAAACTTGTGAGCCAATACAATCTGCGTTTGAAAAAAAAAAGACGAGTCGCAGTTTCGCCCGAAGGGCGAAGCGAAGCATCGATTGCGATAGCAAAAAAGTAGAGAGCTATACTAAGCAAGTATAGTAGTTCAATGGGCCGTATGAAGTTGTAAACATTCGCTTACTAACTAAATAGACAAGCACAGTGTCACGTGCACACAGGTAAACATGAACCTATCTCGCTCGATGACCGCGGAAACTCGCTGTGAAAACACCGTAGTGACAAAGCGCGCCACCAGCAGCGGGCAAATTGACCTTCGCACTGTCTCTCGTCCCGCTTCAACGCGAACTGAACGTCGAAAGCACAACGCATAAGCGCTACCGGCACTCGGCGCATGCACTTTGTCCCCATCGCAGATTGCTTTGAAGATGAGGCCCGCACGGGCGCGCACTTCGCCCACATCGCAGATCGCTTTCAAGATACGGCGGCCGTGGGGCCGCGCTGTGAGCAGCAGCCGACGGAACATAAAGCAACCCCCTTCCCTCTTTCTCACTGTCACCTCGCCCATGTGCCTCGCGCACGAAAGAACGTGCGCTTCCGGCGTGCCTTGCTCCCTTAGGTACACTACATTGAGCCGCGATTGCCGGCTTACCCTCGTATGCTTTTGCTCGCCCACACAGCGTACGGCAACGATTTTATCAGCGTTGAACTTTATACGGAACCTCATGGCGACGACGACACCGAAGGCCGAAATGCGCTTGTAGTGTTTATGTAATTTCAATGGAAATAAAAAGTGTGACATGGCACGCAATGCTGTATAGCAGGAGTACACGCTTGACGAATAACCTTGTGTACCAAATAACCTACTTGATTTCTTACCTGCAGTTACTTTATAGACAAGTGAGGGTTGTGTAGACCATAGAAAATAATCAGTTACTTTTACACAACATTTCGGAGCAAGAGTCGTCTTTTTAGAGCCAGCGCCCCAGTCCCCTGCTGTTTGCGCAGCCCACACTAAAATGTGCGGGTGGTCGTTTCAAAGCGCTCCAGAAGTAGTCATGCTTTTAAATGGTCGATAAAAGGCACTCTTACTGCTTTCAGTTGGTTCTTTCAGATTGCTGAAATCCGACTTAGAACGCGCAAAAGTGCTCCCACCGACGACGTCGGAGTAATTGCGATATCCGGCCGGTTTCCTGTCACGCGAGCGCTATGCAGCTTCCGTCCGCACGCTGCTGCCGGAGTCGGCTCGGCCATTTAGGCGGTCTCGTAATTTTGCTGGTGTGTTTAGCGCGCTTCCCGTCGATGATGGCGAAGCGGTGACGTTTACATTTGCTTATTTGGTAAGTTAGCTTAGGAAGGTTTAGTTGTTAGTTAATAAATTACGTTAGTTGGGTTAGTAAATTAGTTATATTTGCTTAGTTATTTAAGTTAGAGAGGTTAGGTAATGCTTTATTTAGTAATGTTTAGTTCCATTCACTAAACAATGAAGAATTGCTTAGTTTATTGGTTACATTTGGTATTTAGTAGGATAAGTTGATCTTGTTAGCTTGCCCATTTGTTATAGTTTTAGCTTCCTAATTCAATCATTATTAATTAGTTTTAGTCGTTCAAATAATTATCTAATTTGGTATTTAGAGTGATCTTCGGTTAGGCATTTCGTTTAGTTATGGTAGTTCAGTTTTTTTATTAAATAGGTCAATAATGAAAAACCGTTTAGTTAGTTCAGTCAATAGTTAGTGTGGAAATAGAATAGCTTAATTTCATTGGTTGTTCAGTTACTTCTTGTTTAGTAAAGAAAAACAGGTAATTACATTTTGCTAGGTAATTGCATTACTTAGATTAGTTAGGTTAGTCATTCTTAGTTATTTTTGGTTAGATGGGTTACTTAATATTTAGTTCTGTTTTGGAATAGGGATGATTAGTGTGTCTAGCTTCTTAATTCGTATAGTTAGGTGTTATTGGCTTAATTATTGTGATTAGGTTAGCTAGTTAGATTAATAAGGCACCCTTGCAGTTTAGGCACGTGCGACCGAGACCCAGGCAAAAATCATTTCTTGGACATTCTGGCTACCACGAAGCGTGCCGTTAATTAATGAACTGTGGGGTTTTCTTGCCCAAACCGCTATCTGATTATGAGGCACACCGTAGTGGCGACTCGAGATTAATTTTGACCACCTGGGTTTCTTTAACGTGCACGAAATGCATGGTACATGGGTGTTTTTGCCTTTCACCCCCATCGGAATGTGGCCGTCGTGGCGGGGATTCGATCCCGTGACCTTGTGCTTAGCAACGCAACGCCCAGGTCAGTAAGCAGTCACGGCGTTAAGCACAACGCGGAGAGAGATGTACTGTACGTGCAATAACTGAAACGCGAGCTGCTAAAAACGTCACAAAGGCCTTTTACGCTTAATTACGGTAAAGTGCTACGCAAAAGTGCGACACCCACATCCCCGCATTTCCATGATGGCACAGTGCCCGTGGCACAGTGCCCCTTAAACTCACTGATCAGATTTCGACGATCACCTACTCTACTCGCCGCTATCGTTGTGCATTGAGTGTAACTTGCTTTTGGGGGAACAATGTCGCCCAGTAAAAGCGCTCTTCCACTATGTGAAGATTGAAGACCTGCGAAGCTGTACTTGTTGATAACTATATTGGGTTATATATGCTTAATTGCTATATTAACTGCATGAAGACACATCTACATGTGTTTGTTGTTGTTGTTATCGCCTTTTATTTGCTCTTTACTTTTTCACCAGGGACCCCCATTGCTTTGCGGTCATTGATAGACTGCAGTTGGTTGCCGATGCTTTCGCGCCCACCAGTCCGACGAGTATTTCGAACCACGTATGTATATTGACACGTATACATGTTTATCTTTCGCCGATGGCCGCTTTCCACCGGCTAACAAATGTTAAACGTTATCGCTCGGCGCAGGACGCGCCTGTATCGGAAGTTTCTAGAACGTTATCGATGCTTCTTTCCGTTGCCTGTTTTCACCGACGCTTATGTTATCTGATTGTACGCGAATTGTCTAGAACTTTCTGGAAGACACGCGCGTACCAGGGATTATTCTGGAACCTTCGATGACTCAGGTATAAAAGCCGACGCGTTTTGCCGCTGATCAGATTTTCGACGATCGCCGACTGTGTTCGCCGCTATCGTTGTGCTTTGAGTGTAGCTTGCTTTTGTGGGCACAGGTTCGCCCAATAAACAACCAGTTTCGTCATACACAGTTTTGCGACTGTTTTATTTACCGTCACTACTACGTGACAATATATATATATATATATATATATATATATATATATATATATACATACGACTAATTAACACCAATTCCCTACTTAGGTTTTTAACTAATTGCCTTACGACACATATTGCAATTTCCAAATTCTAGCCGTGGAGTTCGCACGGCGGATCCACTTGGACCGAATTCTCAGGTTGACACCAGTTTCGAGATAATAATGCCGAAACTTTGCGGAGAAATGCATTGGCGTTCCAGTTCCTTCTTTAAATAAACGTCATTTTATGCATCAAAGCACTAAAGTAAATGGAACGCCACATCGTAGATCACACCGTTGGGGCAGTGGTATCGCCTCCATTTACAATGAATGAGCGGACAAGTTTGTTGAGGATGGTTCGTGTAGACATATTGACACGTATACATGTTTATCTTTCACCGGTGGCCGCTTTCCACCGGCTAACAAATGTTAAACGTTATCGCTGGGCGCAGGACGCGCCTGTATCGGAAGTTCCTAGAACGTTATCGATGATTCTTTCCGTTGCCTGTTTTCACCGACGCGTATTGTCTAGAACTTCCTGGAAGACCCGTGGGCATCAGGGATTATTCTGGAACCTTCGATGACTCAGGTATAAAAAACGACGCGTTTCACTGCTGATGAGATTTTCGACGATCACCGACTGTGTTCGCCGCTATCGTTGTGCTTTGAGTGTAGCTTGCTTTTGTGGGCACAGGTTCGCCCAATAAACAACCAGTTTCGTCATACACAGTTTTACGACTGTTTTCTTTACCGTCACAACTACGTGAGAATATCAACAGTTAGTATATGTGAGTATAAGCAAGTATAAGTAAGTAACCATAAAATTAAGCACGTGGCCAGGTGCTTGTGGGACGACATGGTGAGAAATGTGCTTCCCAAGCCGCGTAACAGGTCAGATGAAAATGTCTTCAATGTCACTACTACGTGACATCTGGTGGAGGTGCTAGTTCGTTCATGCACCGAACGCCCCCGCAAAGCCGCGATCCAAGCCCGAAGCCAGAGGACAACGCCAACGTCGCCAAGGGCCAGCGAGCTAGCCGTAGGCAGCTAGGACTTCTGAGGACTGACTTCTTGCCACAGTAATCAAGGCCAAGTCAACGACAAGAATAGCAGCACCAGCGTCCCCTAACCTGCTGCAACAACCTCGGGAGCCACCGACCTTTCGTGGATCATCGGCTGAAGACCCTGAAACCTGGCTGGAGACATATGAGAGGACCCCGACGTTCAACAAATGGAGCGACGACGACAAGCTGCGCCATGTTTATTTTTCTTTGGATGACGCTGCTCGGACCTGGTTTGAGAACAGAGAGACCATGGTGATGTGGGACGTATTTCGTGAGAACTTCGTGAGGACCTTCACGAATGTCGTACAAAAGGAAAGGGCCGAAGTTTTATTAGAAACCAGAGTGCAATTGCCTAACGAGAACATCGCGATCTTCACGGAGGAGATGACTCGCCTCTTTCGCCACGCCGACCCCGATATGTCTGAGGAAAAGAAAGTTCGGTTCTTGATGCGGGGCGTCAAAGAGTATCTATTCACCGGATTGATGCGCAACCCGCCCAAGACTGTGGCAAAATTTGTTTCGGAGGCCACAACAATTGAGAAGACGCTTGAAATGCGAGCCAGGCAATACAACCACCTTGCACTCACAAACTACGCCGAAGCTCAAGCGCTAGGCCCCGACGACCTGCGTGAGACGATCAGAGCGGTTGTACGGGAAGAGCTGCAGAAATTATTCCCAAGGTCGCAGCCTCAGGTGACTTCGATCGCTGACATAGTTAAAGAAGAGATTCAGCGGTCACTGGAAGTGCCAGAAGTTCCGGCATCACCTCAACCACAGCCGCAAGCGATGACCTACGCCGCCGTCGCCCGTCGTCAAGGCCCCTCTCCGTGCTAGCGCCAGGGCCCCGTAACGCCGCAGTTCCGTCGTCCGCTGCCGCCGCCGCCAGCACGCCCGCCCGTCGCCCAGCGCAGCTACCAGAGGTAGACGGTCATTTGGCGCGCCCCTGACCACCGCCAGCTCTGCCATCACTGTGGGGAAGCCAGCTATGTCTACCGCCGATGCCCATACCGAGAGATGGGCCAACGAGGGTTCGCCATCAACGCGCCACGTCCACAGCTTGGCGAGCGACCACGCGACATCGCTGACTACCTCGCCGGAGCTCAGTGGCAACCACGACGACTCTCACGGTCGCCGTCACCAGGACGTTACCTGTCGCCGCAGCGCCGACCATACACTGGCCCAGCCCGGGGCCGGTCCGTGAGCCCCTATCCGGGAAACTAAAGGCAGCAACCGATGGAGCTGCGGTTGCTGTACGACGCAATTCCGAAGATCCTCCGCCGCCGACGAAGAAGATTCGCGAATCATGACGACGAATTATCAGCACGCCGCCTGGCAAGAGCCTTGACGACAACACTTTGCCGCCGAAAGAAGACCTGCCGACGCGACGTAGCAGCAGCGGAGCTAGCCGACACAGCCGTGATCCGACGCCACGACTTAACCGCAACGCCAGACGACGGTTGACCGAATTAGACGTGCTAATCGATGGTCATAACGTCACCGCTCTCGTCGACACTGGAGCCGACTATTCCGTCTTCAGTGGCCCGTTCGCCGCCAAGTTGAAGAAGGTGAAAACAGCCTGGCAAGGACCCGATATCCGGACAGCTGGAGGCCACCTAATAACGCCCACTGGAATCTGCACAGCGCGAGTCACGGTAAACAACCGCACTTACCCGGCGAGCTTCGTAATCCTGCAGCACTGCTCCAGGGATGTCATCCTAGGCATGGACTTTCTAAATCAACACGGTGCAGTCATCGACTTAAGGTCCAAGTCGATAACGCTTTCAACGGACAACGCGATACCACCGGATACAAGCATAAGTTACCATGCCTTGAATGTGCTTGAAGAACAAGTCACCGTTCCGCCGCGCTCCAGCGTAATGATTTCCGTCGGTAGCAAAGTGCCTGCAGACATGGAAGGCGTCATCGAGCGCGATCATCACTTACTGCTCGACCGTGAAATTTGCGTCGCTAGAGGCATAGCTGAGCTACGTGCAGGGAAAGCAAGGGTGCTGCTCACGAACTTCAGCCCCGAATACAAGCACATTAACAAAGGCACCACGGTCGCCTACATCGACGAAATGGTAAAAGCCAGCAGTGTTTTCGCCTTCACGGATTCCAGTGCCCCTGCAACGACGACTATAGTACCTGAACCAACTTTAGACGTCAATCAGAACCTTCCCAGGCATAAGAAAGAACAACTAAAAGCTCTCCTCCTGCAATACAAGGACTGCTTCTCGTCGTCGTCAAAAGTTCGACAAACCCCTGTAGCCAAGGACGGCAGCATAACCGACGAAAATGTCCGCCCCCTCCGTCAGTGCCCGTACCGAGTTTCGGCGCGCGAACGCGAGGCCATAAGGCAACAAGTCGACGAAATGCTACGCGACGACATCATCCAGGCATCCAAGAGTCCGTGGGCGTGCCCAGTGGTGTTAGTGAAGAAGAAGGATGCAACCCTACGTTTCTGCGTCGATTAACGTCACCTCAACAAGATAACGAAGAAGGACGTATACCCCCCCCCCCCCCCCCCCACGGATTGACGACGCTATAGATCGACTCTACAACACAAAGTATTTTTCGTCGATGGACCTCAAAACCGGCAACTGGCAAATCGAAGTCGACGAGAGGGACCGGGAGAAGATTGCCTTTATAACACCAGACAGACTGTTCGAGTTCAAGGTCATGCCGTTTGGACTTTGCTCGGCACCTGCGACTTTCCAACGCGTCATGGATACAGTACTGGCAGGCTTGAAGTGGCAGACTTGCCTCGTCTATTTGGACGACGTCGTTGTGTTTGCCTCAAGCTTCGAAGAACACCTGCGGCGCCTTGAAACAGTTCATCAAGCAATCAAAACCTCCGGACTCACGTTAAAGCCAGAAAAGTGCCGCTTCGCATATGAGGAGCTATTGTTTTTGGGCCACGTCATCAGCAAGTCCGGAGTGCGCCCCGACCCTCAGAAAACTGCGGCCATCTCCAACTTTCCTCTGCCCGCTGACAAAAAGGCAGTGCGTAGATTTCTTGGACGATGCGCCTATTACAGGTGCTTCGTCAAGGATTTTTCACGGATCGCTGAGCCACTGACGTATCTCACGAAAGCCGACGTCGAGTTCAAGTGAGAGACGACGCAAGTCGAAGCATTTGAAGAACTGAAGTGACGCCTGCAATCGCCGCCAATACTTGCGCATTTCGTCGAAAACGTCGATACCGAAGTCCACACCGATACAAGCAGCGTAGGACTCGGCGCCGTGCTTGTGCAGAGGACTAGCGGACTAGAAAGGATTGTGTGTTACGCTAGCCGGTCACTATCGAAGGCGGAAGGAAATTATTCCACAAAAGAAAAGGAGTGCCTCGCCATCATGTGGGCTACATCAATGTTTCGCCCCTACCTCTATGGCAGGCCCTTTAAAGTTGTGAGCGACCACCACGCCTTGTGTTGGCTAGCTAACTTGAAGGATCCTTCAGGTCGCCTCGCACGATGGAGTCTGAAACTTGAAGCATTCGACATCACCGTCGTTTACAAGTCCGGGCGAAAGCACTCTGACGCCGACTGCTTGTCTCGCGCCCCCGTCGAACCGCCGCCACAGGACAACCAGGACGACGACACTTTCTTGGGACCCATCAGTGCCGACGAATTCGCCGAACAGCGAGCCGACCCGGAACTAAGGAACCTTATAGACTACCTCGAAGGCAAGACCGTCACTGTGCCCAAGGTGTTCAGGCGAGGATTGGCGTCGTTTTTCTTGCAAAACGATATTCTCCTAAAGAAGAACTTCTCGCCTCTCCGAGCCAAATACCTCCTCGTGGTACCCTCAGCATTGCGTCCAGAGGTTGTGCAAGCTCTCCATGACGACCCAACGGCTGGACACCTCGGTTTTTCCCGCACGCTCGCGAGGATACAAGAAAAATACTACTAGCCTCGCCTCTCTGCCGACGTCGCCTATTACGTAAGGGCATGCCGAGAGTGTCAGCGACGCAAAACACCACCGACAAGGCCAGCCGGACTGATAGACTGCAACCAACTGCAGTCATTGATAGACTGCAGTTGGTTGCCGATGCTTTCGCGCCCACCAGTCCGACGAGTATTTCGAACCACGTATGTATATTGACACGTATTCATGTTTATCTTTCGCCGATGGCCGCTTTCCACCGGCTAACAAATGTTAAACGTTATCGCTCGGCGCAGGACGCGCCTGTATCGGAAGTTTCTAGAACGTTATCGATGCTTCTTTCCGTTGCCTGTTTTCACCGACGCTTATGTTATCTGATTGTACGCGAATTGTCTAGAACTTTCTGGAAGACACGCGCGTACCAGAGATTATTCTGGAACCTTCGATGACTCAGGTATAAAAGCCGACGCGTTTTGCTGATCAGATTTTCGACGATCGCCGACTGTGTTCGCCGCTATCGTTGTGCTTTGAGTGTAGCTTGCTTTTGTGGGCACAGGTTCGCCCAATAAACAACCAGTTTCGTCATACACAGTTTTACGACTGTTTTCTTTACCGTCACAACTACGTGACAATATCAACAGTTAGTATATGTGAGTATAAGCAAGTATAAGTAAGTAACCATAAAATTAAGCACGTGGCCAGGTGCTTGTGGGACGACATGGTGAGAAATGTGCTTCCCAAGCCGCGTAACAGGTGAGATGAAAATTTTATGCGGGTGGTCATACGGAGCACCATCAATCGCGATCGAGCCCAATCGGGATCAGTTTTCTCGATTGCGGTTGCCTGTTTAGAGAAAGTTGAGAATAAACTTTCCTGTAACCCGAACGTTTCGCCCGAAGGGTGGCTGCTACGTATATACGTATAAAGACGCGTGTCCCACGCTCCGTGTGGTCGGGCCTCAAGGGCCCCAAATTTGCCGCACGGCGGAACGTGCGTCTCAAAACGGACGAACGCGCCCCTCAAATCGACAACTCGAGAGCAGGTGCCCTTTTTGTACGGAGCACTTTAGGGGCCCGGGATGTCGTCCCTCGGTGGTGGGTGTCACGCACAACACAAGGTCTACGTAAGACATAAAATTCCTCTAAAAATGGATAAAATTAAACCAAATAAGTATAAACTATTATGAAATAAGGAGATGATCATGAATTAACACATTTATTAACCCAAATTAATGAAAGCTCGATCGAAAACGCCAACCTCATACGAAAACTAGTCAAGAGCGGGCGCCACAGCCTCACAAGTGTAAAGATGCCGCTAGGGCACGCTGAAAGAGCAGTTTCCGCGCTTACGGACGCACTTTCCCCCCATGGACGCCCAGCAGCAGGCACGCTTGGAGCGACAACGGGCGCTCGCCCGTGAATGACAGCACCGACGCAGGACTGATCAAGCGGTGCGCGCCCTAGAAGCTGAAGTAGCTCGCCAGCGCAGGCACGCTAATCACAACATCGCGAAAACAATAGCTAAACATAAGAAAAACACAGGATCCAAGATCCAGGATCCAGGATCCAACACAAGGAAAACACAAGAGAAACACCGGCGAATCACTGCTCCGCACTTTCCCAGATTTCACGTTGAGTGGAAATGCATTACATTCATAGATCCCTGACTGCTTCTCACACTTCCCGGCAATGTAACCCTATTGTTTACCGGGAAACACTTGCCGCGAACGCTATGCGTGAAGGCGAGTTTCATGGTACAAGCACGGCCTCTCGAGTGTGCCGATCCCGGAGGTTGTGCGCAGCCAGACGGAAAAATTTACATAATTTTCAGGTTTCTGTTATTGCTTCGCACTTTTAAGATTCCAGTCTGAGAAGAGTTAACATAAAGGGCGTGCGCTGTCGGTGTTTTGATTCAGGACGTTTTTTTGTGGGCTGTCATTGTCAAAATTACGAGGAATACCGTTTTCAAGAATGGTAGACAAGGTATGAGCAACTTTAGTAGTATAATTGCGTAGCAATATAACCTACTCATACGGCATGTCATAAAGCAAGGCGTGGCATATTGCCACCTGTAGGTAGTGCGTCGAGGGCAAGAGTGGGTCGAGCCCAAGAGAAGAAAGAAGACCGCGCGCTCCTTCTCTGCTCGAGCCAGCCCCGACGGTCGCGTCTTCCAAGAGCCAGCTGCTCTAAGTTTATTAAACCTTCAGGGCTACTTCTCGAGGCTCGTGACAAACTGGTGGAGGTGCCGGGGTAAGTGTCTTCACGGATGTTGCAGACCCCTCCAAGGATCCGTGCTACGAATCCAGTGCCTGTCGACACTCCCGTGCATCGGGCCAGCCGCAGGATCAGGGGACTGTCTCCAGAAGTTGTCAACGCTACAGTTCCCACCACATCAACCGGTATGACCAGCGCTTCTCTTCAAACCGCCCCAACCGGTACGGGAAGCACGATGTCGAACCGTTACACACTTGAGAGCCCACGGATCCCGAAGACGTTTCATGGCACATTGTTCGAAGACGTCGAAGACTGGATGGTCGAATACGAGCGCGTGGCTTCCGTGAACGAATGGAACGACACGGAGAAACTCCGACACGTCTACTTCTACCTGGAGGATGGCGCGCGTACGTGGTTTCAGAACCGCGAGGGGCAACTGACGTCGTGGCGCGAGTTTTGTCGTCAGCTTTTGGAGACATACACCAGTCCTGATCGCCACGAACGAGCGGAACGTGCGATTCAGGCCCGCGTTCAGTTGCCAAACGAAACTGTGACCACTTACGTCGAAGACATGACGCGCCTCTTCCGACGGGCCGATCCAAGAATGACGGAGGAGAAGAAGTTACGTCATCTGATGCGCGGGGTCAAGGAGCAACTCTTCGCTGGCCTCGTACGGAGCCCTCCGCAGACGGTCGCGGAGTTCTTGTCCGAGGCCGTGACTATGGAAAAGATGCTTCTGCATCGCTCGAACATGTATGAGCGGCAAGCGAACAGCATGTCTGCTGCTGACATTTTCACGGCCATAGGAAGCAACGGTGACTGTCTGCGAGAACTCATCCGCTCTGTCGTGCGTGAAGAGTTGCAAAAGGCCGCCGTAACACCGCACCCTACGGTAAGCTCCATAGCGAGCATTATCAAGGACGAAGTGCACCAGTCGCTCCGTGACACCTTGCCTCCTGCTAACGCTGCGGCAGTACCTGTTGAATATCCGCGTGCGACCTACGCGGAAGCCCTGAAGCGCCCTTCTCCCTCTCCGCCGCAGTTCGTTCGTGCTCCTCCTACGGTGTCAATTCAGTCGGCGCAGCCGATGTCGTACTACGACGCTGGGTATACACCGCCGCCGGTTGTTCATGCCGCTCCATTTGCCCACCATTCGGAGCAAGCGGTTCGCTACGTCGACGACAGACGCCCGCCCCCTCGGAAGTCGGATGTTTGGCGCACACCCGATCATCGGCCTCTGTGCTTCCACTGCGGTGAAGCTGACCCCCTGTACCGCCAGTGTCCATACCGGCGCCTTGGGATTCGCGGCTTTTCCGCATACTCGCCGCCACCCCGATACGGCCAGCGACCCCGGGACATTGAGGACTACCTCTCTCAGCAGCGCTTGCCACCACCTGCCAGACGGCAGTCGCGATCGCCGTCTCCCAGACGATTTTCACCTCCGCCTCAGCGCTATTCTCCCGAGCGGTCGACCAGTCCCCGCCGGGAAAACTAACTGAGGCGATCTTTGGGGGCGAGGTCGCTGACGGTCGAAGCGCTGAAGACCTCCGACGGACGCAGTTACGGAAACATACCGATCCGCCATCACCTGCAGCTGAACGAGACGACCGGCTTTCGCTCGATATACCAGTGACCATTGACGGTTATGCCGTGAGTGCTTTAGTGGACACCGGCGCAGACTGCACCATACTAAGCAGGAAAATAGCAACGCAGCTGAAGAAAGTGATCACGCCCTGGCATAACTCGCAGATTCGGACGGCTGGCGGCCACGTCGTTACACCGCTGGGCGCCTGCACGACTAGAGTTGAGATTGAAGGATCTACATTCGTTGCGAGCTGCCTTGTCTTACGCGAATGCTCCCGCGACGTTATTCTTGGGGTTGAGTTCCTGCAGGAGTACGGCGTGATTATCGATCTGCAAGAGCGTCGTATCACTTTCTCTGCCACACGAGCAATCGACGTGCAAGACGGCCAACGGCGCGACGACGTATTTCGTGTTTCGGCAGACAGTGTCACGCTTCCTCCACGAGCCAGTGTCCTCGTCGACGTTACATGCTGTGGCTTACGCGATGGCGAAACGGTGGCCGAAAGTAACTTGGAACACCTACTGAAGCAAGGTGTTTGTGTGCCTCGAAGTGTTATACAGATTCGTGCTGGTCATTCGCAATTGCTTGTTACCAACTTTAGCTACGAGCACCGACACCTGTTCCGCGGCACTTCGTTAGCGTTTGCTGACGCAGTAGGAAACGTTAACAACTGCTTCACGTCAGAAGTAGTGGAGACAGCAGACACGTCTCTGGGCCATCTTGACATCAATTCTGAACTGTCCACCGATAGCCAGACAGCACTGCGCAAGCTCTTGCTTGAATTCAGGACCTGCTTCGCACATTCTTCCAAGGTACGCCAGACTTCGATCACTAAACACAGGATCATCACGTACGAAGACGCACGCCCGATACATCAGCAGCCTTACCGCGTGTCGGCAAAAGAACGCGAAGCCATACGTACGCAAGTCCGCGACATGCTTGACGATGGCGTCATCGAACCTTCTAACAGCCCGTGGTCGTCTCCGGTCGTTCTTGTCAAAAAGAAAGACGGAAACGCTACGCTTCTGCGTCGACTACCGCAAGCTCAACAACGTGACTAAAAAGGACGTGTACCCGCTGCCGCGTATCGACGACTCGTTAGATAGACTACGGCGTACCCACTATTTTTCTTCTCTCGATTTAAAAAGCGGGTACTGGCAAATCGAGGTAGATGAACGCGACCGCGAGAAAACAGCCTTTGTGACTCCAGATGGGCTCTATGAATTTCGAGTGCTTCCTTTTGGCTTGTGTTCAGCCCCGGCTACTTTCCAGCGAATGATGGACACTGTCCTTACTGAACTGAAGTGGAAGACCTGTCTTGTGTACCTGGATGATGTGGTCATCTTCTCTGAAACGTTCGAGCAGCATCTTCACCGCCTACGGAGTGTGCTAGAAGCCATCCGATCGGCAGACCTCACCCTTAAGCCCGAAAAGTGTCACTTTGGTTACGAAGAGCTCAAGTTCCTCGGGCATGTAGTAAGCGCCAAAGGGGTCCGACCCGATCCCGACAAGCTTGCCGCTGTGGCCGCGTTTCCAGCTCCTGCCGATAAGAAGGCCGTCCGGCGCTTCCTGGGTTTGTGCGCCTACTATCGCCGGTTTATTAAAGGCTTTTCGAAGATAGCGGAACCCCTGACACGCCTTACGAGGGACGATACGCCATTTGTGTGGCATAATGAGCAACAGGCGGCTTTTGCTGAATTACGACAGCGCCTGCAGTCAGCACCCGTTCTTGCACATTTTGACGATGATGCTGATACTGAGGTGCATACCGACGCCAGCAGCATTGGCCTTGGCGCAGTGCTCGTCCAGCTTCAAGATGGAGTGGAAAGAGTTATAGCGTATGCCAGCCGCTCCCTGTCCCGTGCCGAGGCGAATTATTCGACTACGGAGAAAGAGTGCCTCGCGGTCGTGTGGGCGATCATCAAGTTTCGCCCCTATCTCCATGGTCGTCCCTTCAAAGTAGTGACGGACCACCATGCCCTCTGTTGGTTGGCAAGCATGCGCGACCCTTCAGGACGACTGGCACGGTGGAGCTTGCAGCTACAGGAATTTGACATCACCATCGTTTATAAGTCTGGCCGTAAGCATGAAGACGCTGACACGCTGTCCCGCGCACCCACTGATCCTGCCAGTCAGGAAACAGAGGATGATGACGGCTTCCTGGGCGCCATTAGTTCGTCGGACTTGAGCAGACGGCAGCGTGACGACGCTGAGATTAGACCGATCATCGATCATTTAGAGGGACGCGACACAACCATACCACGCCATCTGTCCCGCTCGCTGACGTCCTTCTGTCTGCGAGACAACGTGCTTTATAAGAAGAATGCTCGTTCGACCAGCCGTGCTTACCTCCTGGTGGTTCCAAGGGACATGCGCAACGACATCCTCTTCGCTTGCCATGACGAACCGACATCTGGTCATTTAGGCTTTTCACGAACACTCGCTAGAGTAAGCGAAATGTACTATTCGCCCGGGCTTTCAGCAAGCGTCAAACAGTACGTTAAAGGCTGCCGTGAGTGCCAGCGCCGCAAGACACCATCCGTTAAACCGGCTGGCTTACTTCAGCCAATTGAAGCACCTCACACGCCTTTCGACCAAGTCGGCATGGACATTCTCGGACCGTTTCCTCTCTCGGCCGACGGTAACAAATGGGTGATCGTCGCGACTGATTATTTAACACGCTATGCTGAGACGCAGGCGATCCCACGAGCCACGGCCTCAGAGGTAGCGCAGTTCTTCATGCGCCACATCGTCTT
This sequence comes from Dermacentor silvarum, assembly GCF_013339745.2. Lineage (NCBI taxonomy): Eukaryota > Metazoa > Arthropoda > Arachnida > Ixodida > Ixodidae > Dermacentor > Dermacentor silvarum. The sequence goes on along the minus strand of NC_051155.1, from coordinate 80,489,530 downwards.
GCGTCACGGTGCTCCCTCCGCTGTAATAACCGACAGAGGGACAGCTTTCACAGCGCAGCTTATGGACGAAGTTTTTGAATTGAGCAACACCAGGCATCGGAAGACGACCGCGTACCATCCGCAGACCAACGGACTTACCGAGCAACTGAATAAGACTGTCACAGACATGCTCGCAATGTACATCGACGTTCAACACAAAACATGGGATCGGATCTTGCCTTACGTGACCTTCGCGTATAACACCGCCGTGCAAGAGACGACGCGCTTCACGCCCTTTCGCCTTCTCTACGGTCGCGAAGTCCAGACGATGCTGGACGCTATGCTGCCGTGTCAAGACACTGACCAATTGACAACTGACGCGGAGGAATTTGCAGAGCGTGCTGAGGAAGCTCGGCAGCTCGCGCGGCTGCATATCGGCCAGCAGCAGCAGGCAGACGCACGACGCTATAACATCCGCCACAGGGACGTATCCTACAACCCCGGAGACCAAGTTTGGGTGTGGACCCCCGTTCGCCGTCGTGGCCTCTGTGAAAAGCTTCTGAGCCGGTATTTCGGTCCGTATAAAGTGCTCCGCCGCGTCAGTGACGTAAACTACGAAGTTGTTCCGGACACAACATCGCAGACACGGAGTAGGACACAAAGACAACAGACCTCAGACATAGTTCATGTTGTGCGCATGAAGCCGTACATTGCGCGTCCGTAATTTTTTTTGTTTTCATTTTTTTTCTCTCATTCCCTTTGTTTCTACTTTTCATTTATCTTTGGGAGCTTGCTTCTTCGTTCATTGACTGTGCCGGCGTGACGGCTACATTTTTTTTGTGTGTACTTTCGCTTCGCCTGCCTTCCTCTTCTTTGTCTTCTACGCCTATTTTTTTAAGCATCGAGGCGATGCTTTTGTTCGGAAGGGGGGATATTGCCACCTGTAGGTAGTGGGTCGAGGGCAAGAGTGGGTCGAGCCCAAGAGAAGAAAGAAGACCGCGCGCTCCTTCTCTGCTCGAGCCAGCCCCGACGGTCGCGTCTTCCAAGAGCCAGCTGCTCTACGTTTAATAAACCTTCAGGGCTACTTCTCGAGGCTCGTGACAATATACATATACCTAAATATACTTTTCTCTAACGGATAACGACGCCGCCACCCGATGTTCTGCAACACAGGGCCCTTGACTCTATCTCGTTAGAAGTGCCCAATATTGGTGAACTAGACGCAGATGCTATTTCGAAAGGCTGTCGTTCTTTTTCTGTTACAAACCACTTTTTTCCAACACACGTTATCCTGATTATGTGACGTCCCACATTGATCCTTCTCATATTAATCCACCAACTGTTACGAAAGGCGTTACAACTCACAAAACAAAATCAAATGACCGGAAAATGTCGGTCTAGGCTAC
>NC_051155.1:80439528-80488045 GCF_013339745.2 Dermacentor silvarum | reverse complement strand
ATACAAGGCAATGTCACTCCGTCGAAACAAGCTGACATGCCTTCCTTGAAGCAACGACACGTGCCAGAAGGCATATAAATTTAAATTTCTTGTTCTTCAGAAACTTTATTCGGGGCCAATATTTCTTTAAAAAATGTGTCTTTTTCCTTGTTTTTTGAAGGGCGTTTAAAAACAGACTGTTTATGAGAGGGTGCCGCAATACCAACAAGAAATGCAAGTGAATGGTAGGTAAATACAGTCGGTGTCAAAAGTTTACAGGAAGTGGGTACCACGAATAAGACGCCTTTAAATGCGGGTTTAGCGTATGGCCAGTAAATCAGTGCAACTTTACGTCAGTCGCATACACTATTACAGGCCGCAAGACTGAAATACAGGCTGCATGCCTAAGTTGACGACATATTCCGATTTCTCTCAGATCTCACTTCCTGTAACCATTTTACACCAGCTAAACTTTTGAGCAAATCTTGGTTGAACAAAGCAATAAAAAGAAGGAATGCTTGCTTATTCACAGCTAATTTTCTGTCCGCAACTTTCCTTAACAGATTAGTAAATGACCTTCCTAATTAACTCTGACGTCATAATAATTTCCCGCAGTTGAACAAACCCAATATGTTGCATAGAAATTTCCTGCTATTTTTTGCCTTCTGTGTCGACCAACGGGTGCAATCGCAAAAGGAAGCATTCTTTAATCCCGAAGCACAATTAGGGTGAACGAAAGACTGCTTGATGACGTTAACATGCACCTTTCGTGCCAGCCGGAAGGGTCACAACATAAAACGAGAGATGTACGTCTAGCTCGTGTATGTTTCTTTTTTTTTTTTTTGCTTTGCACCCCTTACTCTTCCTAGCTTAATCGATTTACCTTATAAACAGAAGGCTAAGTTCCCTTTTCAAGGTATTTTGCATGCCATCCTAGGCAGTCCGAAGCTAAAAAACGTTGGTATCAGCACGGAAGGCGTGTAATAACATTCGACATAGTCGCATAGAATGCCCGTTTTACCGCCCTCGCCAGTCATGGTTGTATTCAATAAACGTTGCGGAGGTGCGTGTGCCTGAAGTGAATTGTGTCCTGCTTTATATCTGTTGAAACGTTTTGTATGATATTGTTCATTATGTTTCCTGTTAGTTGTTTCCCATTCCAAACTTTCATTTTTCGTATGAATGCATTTTGTTTTGTATGGCTCGTTCATCGTTCTGCTACAGTGAGGTCGACTCTTCGAGCTTCATTATCGTTTGAGCACCATACCTTGTGTTTTTTTCTTGCAGCCGAGTTACGTGCCGGTCTCACTCGTTATACACGTTGAAGTTTCTGCAGCGCACACAGTAGGAAAAAATTGGCAGCCCATCCACGAAGTGAGTGCTGATGACGGAGAGAAGCTCCTTGGACGATTACGGCTGCTGCTCGAGCTTCCGCTTCGAGGTCTTGCTGCCGTTGCCGGCGTGCTGCTGCTTCTCGAGCTCGTAGCTCGGGGATAGCTTCGCGGCATTGCCGTTGGACTGCCGCGTCTCCTTCTCGAAATGTCAGATCAGAGTGACGACGTTTGCGCTTACGTTCGCGCTCCTCCATACTGCAGTGCTAAGTGTAGCGACAGCGGCGCGGCGCCGGCGCAACACCTGTGCGCGGTCGGTATGCGGGGAGCTACGACGACGACCGCGACAACGGACATCTAAAGGGCAAGATATAGTCCAGCGTAACGCGCGCGCGCGGCCACGCGCGGCGCGGTTAAGCAACGCCGGTGAAAAGTGCACAATCTACAGTCCGGCGTCACGGCGTAGCCGGCGTGCCCAGCTGCGTCTGGCGCGCTCAGCGCCGCCGGCGCGGAGATAGAACATGTTCTATTTCACGCGGCTGCCGCTAGACTAGAATGCACTGCGCGCTGTAGGGGCAATGGGCAGAAAGCAAAATGGCGGCTTGCGGCGCTTGTAGTGAAAGCGCAGGCTGTGGCTTTCTCAACGTCCTTGGACGATGACAACGCAAGTGAGGATGTATGCACATGTTTCGCTTCCGCTTTTGACGTAGCCGACGCACTAGCACTAGGACTGCGATCTTCTCTGGCTGTCAGGACAAGTTAACGCCATGCCGTGAAGGCAGTAAAACAGCACACGGAGCGATACCTGTGTATAAGGTTTTTTTTGTGTGTTTGCGTATGTAAAAAATCACGATGTTATTTCTTGTCGAACTTATGTTTATATTTTATGCATGACTGGCCCCTAGGCAACTATGTATGTAGGTTGTCTGAAATAAAGTGTCTTCTCTTGTCAAAAAAAAAAGCGCGCAGCTCGGACGGCGCGGGCACATTCTGTCAGAAAGTGAGAATGCGCAAGCGCCATGGATCGCGCGGCCGTGAAGTTGCGCTCCCACACACAGAGATGGCGCTAGCCTCGCGCGGCGTGCGCGCCGAACTGTAGAGGCAAATTTCTTCCACAGGCTGGCGTGTCTGGCGTAGCGTATCCGACTTCGCCTGTCGCGGCAGGCGCACCGAAAACGCTGCACTATATCTTGGCGTTAAGGAGCTTCGCTCCTAAAAAAAAAAAGGACATACAAAGGAACACTCGTTGCACCTCTCACTTATTCGTCCATTTTACATACTTGAATGAATTCATTTGGTTTCAGAGGCGTCGCTGGCAATTAAAAGAACCATAGAGAAAGGAAAAAAAAAGCGCAGGAGAGGCCCTACGCAGTCCTCACGCTAGAAGAAGAGTATGGAGGAAGTCACGTGGTACTTTTGCGGTAAAGGCCATGTTGTCGGGGCACAATGGCGGTTTTGTTATGCAGGTGTGTACTCATGCTTATGCTGCCAGCACAGTGTAAGATATATACTCTTTAGGTGGGGACACTTCTCGGCTTGCTTGCTAGACGCGATCGACCAGATAAAGTAGCAAGGGCGCGCGTCTATCGGGGGCGGTGACGGCAGGGGATACCTATCGGCGGAACGACACAACTTCAGTTAGAACGCAGGCGAGAGCTTGTGGTGACAACGAACGCGCTCATGCCCTCTCCCCAGTGACCTAGCTTCGTGCGTCACTCAATAATTTCGGATTTCCCGCGAACCGCCGGTTGTTATAACAACGGGAGATTAAACCAATAAAAAGCTTTCTGTGTTGAAGTTGCGTCGTACTGCCGATAGGTATCCGCTGCCGTCACCGGGCCGATCGGCGCGCGCCTTTGCTACTTTATCTGGTCGATCGAGTCTGGCGAGTGTCCTCACCTAAAGAGTATATATCTTACACCGTGGCTGCCAGGTAGGTCTCGTACCGCGGCAAAGGCATCATGTGTGCAGGATTGCGTTAATCTCCGGGTTTCGTTCCGCTGTATTATATTGAAACGTATACATGTTTATCTTTCACCGGTGGCCGCTTTCCACCGGCTAACAAATGTTAAACGTTATCGCTCGGCGCAGCTCGCGCCTGCATCGGAAGCTTCTCGAACGTTATCGATGTTTGTATCCGTCGTTTGTGGTCACCGACGCTCATGTAATCTGATTGTATGAGCGACGCGAATTGTCTAGAACTTTCTGGAAGACACGCGGGCATCAGGGATTAATGTGGAACCTTCGATGACTCAGGTATAAAAGCCGACGCGTTTCGCCGCTGATCAGATTTCGACGATCACCGACTGTGTTCGCCGCTTTCGTTGTGCTTCGAGTGTAGCTTGCTTTTGTGGGCACAGGTTCGCCCAATAAAGAATCAGTTTCGGCATACACAGTTTTACGACTGTTTACTTCAGCGTCACTACTACGTGACAATATAAACTGTGCTCTACCATTTGTTGTTGTGGCTTGGTGGAACTGGAAGAAGTCAAAAGCATGAACCGAGCTCGCGTGCAACGCCGTACATCTAGTACCACGCCAAGGACGAATGACGATCTGGGACTATATTAGCCCCTTTTCGGTTGATTCATGCTAACTTGTCATGACAGAGTGCTTCATAATATCTACAGTAAACGCCTTGCAGGTCAGTAGCAGCTGTGCAGGGTTTGTGCTTTTGACAGCAGACGATGCATTTGTAGCACGCAAAAGAGCCACGTGGGAGGATGGGAAAGAAGCGGCTGCTCTAAGTAATTAAGGGACGATCCCTCCTTACCTCAGACATCTCATCAGTGTGCAAGACGGGCGCAGGGAGTGAAGGTTGGTGGATACGGTGCAAGAGTGAACAAGGCTCTACAGAAGAACGTACGCCTGCGCACCCATCAAACGGCTGTCTGTCGCTCGTATTGGCCCGGTCAATGCGCTAGACGCACGCATACGCGCGTACTGTTCGCCACCGCGAGGAGGATACTACAGAACTTTGTTTCCGTGAAGCTTTCACTTACCGTGAGAACCATATACCTCAGGCCGCAGTCGGTGTATTGAAACGCGTAACGACGTTCTCTTGTGCTGGCCGCTTCGTCGACGAGCTGTGGCTCGTCACATCGCCGCGGGGCGCGGCCACCCGAAACATGTCGCCTAAAGCAATACGATTCCGAAATCCACGACCAGCATACGTGTTCGTCCTCAAAAATGGCAGATGGGCTAGCCATAGGACGATGTGTCGTGATGTGTGTAAAGCATGCTGCTGGTCATCGCCTGTGCATTCTTGCAGTGCACAAATTTATAGCCAACAACACCCACCACTCCTCACCAATCCTAACCACAACATGATCCCCCTACCCATCCAACCCCTTAGAGAGCGATGGAAGATCTTCCTATCCAGCGCCGCCCATGAAGACTAGCTTTGGCACGTAACCAGGGGCCAGGCAGCGAGAACAGCATATGGATTCCCGGGAAGTGGGAACCAATTCCATCTGGCGCATGCGCTGAAAAGCTCACAAAATAAAGTTTTTCATTCATTCATTCTTGCAGTGCAGTGAGAATGCACACATTTATGTTCAGATAAGCTGGCGGACCTCTAATGGAGGACCTCTCTCAGTCTAATTTGCGGAGTTCATTACAAAGTCCTCGCAGCCCTAGAGCACAATACTCGGGCGAAGTGACTTAGGCGATGGTATCGCGATGGTATACACCGCGATTGGATCCGTTTGTCGGATGTCGGATCACAACGGCGCCCGCACGTCCGCGCAGCCCACCTGGCTTTGCGCCAAAGGCAAGAGCTGCAAACAAGAGAGGCGAATCTGCCGCACCATGATGGCAGAATAACGCCAACTTCCGGTATCAATGAGCTTCACAAAAAGTAACGTCAGGGCCTCTCCTCAGTTTCGATAGGGTCCGGGCCGTCGCCGAAGGACTATGTCTACCGGCCCCGACCTGGGTGGAGCCACCGGATCGATTGAAGGGGCCTCCGGCCCAGCTTTAATTCTTTCTCCTCAGGACCTCAATAAAGTTCGTACTCACTCACTCCTCAGTTTTTACTTCCCCCATGAATAGCACCTATTACTGAGGCATGTAGTAATGACGATGGTAATGGGCGCCTTTTATTGTTACATTACATATAAAGAAACATTCATGAAGTCAAGAATAAAAGTGAGATAAGAAACGTCAAACCTGGAGGACAATGACAGCATCACAGCATAACAGGCACTGCGATGGGGCCACAGTGGGTAAGTTTACATGGCACGGCAACAACTACGTAGACTACGCACAAGGCCTGCTTTACAGAATCCAGCTATCACGCGGCCGCATCATTGTTGGCCTGACCGAGCATTGTGCCAATTATTGTCTAATAAAGTGGCAAAAACGGAAGATCGGCATGACTACCACAATTTATGGATGCAGATCCGATTACGAGTGCCACTTGACTAGTCGCATCGCGCTTTTTCGTGTTTGACGGGGTTTCTTTCAGGCTTGGGAAACCCATTTATGTGTTTACACAATACCTATATGTTTACATAATTGGTAAAAACTACTTATGTAAGCAGGCGAAATGCGAAAATAGTCTTACTTCCTCCAAGCGACGGCACAAAATAGTACCTTGGTTCTCTCCAGCTACGTGGCACTTGCATGTTTTTTTTTTTTTAAATTTGGGCAGAAGTTACGTTGGACACAGGCTATACGTAAGCGGTTTTTACAGCGGAGCTGTTATACTCCAGTTATTAGCGGATCGCTGCGTGCGTAGTTCGAACGCGTAGACCAAAAAGTATGATCATCAGCAATGGCTCGAGCGTCGTCGTCTTCTTCCACAACGGGCTCATAGGCGCCCATGCAACCGCGCGAACGCGCTTGTGCAACTGCTCACAGTGTGCGTCGTCGTGGTCTTCTTCCACAGGTGGCCCCGTTGCCGCTCATCATTCCAGCGTAGAATTTCACTTCTGTCGCCGTAATGGGGAGGCCACGTTTACACGGTATGAGCCATTCATTGCCTTACGTGACTGACACATTTATTAACAGAGGTGATACGCAAATGCGTGTGCCTACCTATCGTCACGATGACCACGAACAAAGACAATAAATATGTGTCTACCTGTGTTCAAAATTTCGCATCACCTCTGTGTCGTGACAAAATAACAAAGACGATAGACAATTATAATTCATGCGGTATGTGTCTTTATTTAAATCAATATACTTTATCACCATATTATTGCATGTAAATATACACATATATACATGTTGCACCATATATACAGCTCCGCTGGTCATCGACCTTCAGAGAGTGGAATGGAAGTGAGTTTTTTTCTTTTTGCATTAAAACAGTTTAGGTTAGCATTAGTGTTTGAGTGCTCCTGTCTCCTTATCAAGTTAGCCCTGTGGGCAACCACAGTGTCCGAAAGCGTTCTAGGGTCATGTAAAATCAACTTGAATATAAATGGCGGCACAGGCCCAAACATCAATTCTTTTTTTTTGTGCTCACGAGGGTTTCGACGGGAATTTATGGCGCAGGCTTCTTTCCCGAGCCCCCTGAAAAAAAAAAAAAAAGCGAACGCCAGGCCAGGGCACACTTGGGCCCATTTGAACCAATGGGTGCCTGGCGGCGGGGGGAATCAAACGCCCTAACTCCCTTAGCTGAGGCGGACGCTCTACAACGAGGCCACGGCTGCGGAATGGGATGATCACTTCCTAAAGTTGCTTTCCGCTCATTTTGCGACTTTTGTGACTGTAAAGTTACTATTTACTCGGAAAAATACAAGTGCGTGAAAACAGGAGCAATCTATTATTTTTTGTAGCTATATGATTTTGACTCAAGAGCCAGCAATTAACCTACCTGAGTCGAGTGCCATCATGAGCTTGTGTTAAAAAATGCAATAACACAGAGAGCCGTCCACCTAGATAAAAATGCGAAACACATTTATCTCATTCGCTACCTCAATAACAGCAGGCGTACCACCACTTAACCACGCTAATTCGGTAAAAGTTGACCTCGAGACGGAGCGATGATTTAAACGAACGCAATAATTCATTGGGCCATGCGTGCATCTTGCAAATTGCCCGTGTCTGTGGAAAAGTGGTTCAGGCCTCAAGCACTTTGAGTATGCTCCCGTTAACACTTGAAGGATAGCTTGGCGCATCATGGAACATCTGATTTTGTTCAAATTTGTGTAGATTCTACAAGGCTGGGATAAAACTTTACTAGAGCCTTGGAGGAGTTCGCGAAAAAAAAGGCCTAATCTTGTGTAGAGCTGGCGCATGGGCCACATAGATAGAGAGCATTCGCGGCATTTGTAATAGGGTGAGGAAAGAGGAAGCGCGGGAGGGCTCGCTGGATGGGCATGTCTATTGGAAACTCCAGACTACTTACTTGTGCTGCCAGCACTATCCAACTAAAGAAAGATTGCTACGACATCCAGGTTCACAGCGGCTCTTTCGCTAGGTACTGCGCTCCTTTGTGGCATCGAATCGAGGTGTTTCCTGGAAGCCGAAAGGGTCCTTGCTGCCGACCACATCATTTCGATGGGTTTCAAGGATTTCCGCGACGAAACTGCGGAAATAGTTGAGGTGTGCGTGCAAACGTCCGGTCTGTACAGCGATCCGCATCAGGGCCCGTGTTCACTAAAGCATCTTACGCTCGAATTGTTTGTAAGAGGAAACTTCAGCCACTCCTGATGTTCGACAATTTATTAGCGAATGCAGTCGGCCAAAGACAAAGAGCACGCATGAACGGAAAGCTTCGTCAATTCAGCCTCAGGTTTTATTAAAGACAAAGAGCATTTCAAGAGAGCCGGAGGTTAAAATGTCACAGGCACACGCAGCACAGTCACAGCGTAAGCTGATTGAGCGGTGCAAGAGTCGCTCCAATTTCGGCACCACGCACAACAAGGTCTTCGCGGCAAAGTGTCTTCGCCTCCACTTTGACGAGAACGATTTGAATTGTTCGCCCGGCGTCGGCGTCGATGGCGAGCTGTGGCTTGTAATGCTCTCTGTACAGCAGTCTGCTGAGCCCGATGATGCCTGGTTGTAGCCGCGCACGTTGCTCTACGATTCACTTTTTCAGCAGCGGTTCGTACCTTGCGAGGACACACCATAACGTGTACCGAAGAGGTACCCAGAATACGTGGCGAACATCTAACATCGGGAAAGCGTTGATTGCGCGCCTCGTCTGAATCAGATCGCGTCTGAATCGCGTCTCATCGCACGCGGCGGTTGCAGGCACGTTAACTAGATGGCGCCACCATATTGGCGGAGGCTCGGGTCGGGTGCGCCCGCACGCCGGCCGATAGGGCGCGTATAACGGCAATTTTTGCTCTGCCTAATAGCAAGCGCTTGCGTGGCTCAGTGGTAAAGTGTCCGACTCCCACGCAGTAGGCCTGGATTCAATCCCGGTGGGGAGCGAGTACTTTTTTTTTCAATTGCCGTCGATAGCGGTTACGGGCAAACGCCGGCGGCGGCATCATCGCGACCAGAAACGGCTATTGGAACGAGCCCATAACAGCTTACGCTGTAAAACTGCATGTGTTTGTGCGTAACGGGCCTCCGAAAGGTACAAGCCCGTGTTCGTGGCGTTGATCCACTGGTACAGCTATGATACTTGATTGTTTCCGACCCTCATATAAGCAACCCTGCACTGCTACTCGCGTTTCAGTATATCGCACAGCATCCCACAATTATATATTGTAACGTCTGCCATACATTCAGAAGCAAAGTACGGATATTGAGCACTGAAAGAACGAGACTAAAAACTGTAAAGTTACCTGGCTAGTGTTCTTCGGATAAGAAGAAATGAGAGTTCCCTTTGTCAGTCGGGCTGGATCTTACTTTATATAGTTAGCTGATACGTGTGATAAGGTCGCCTGCGCGCGATGACTGGCGCTTGTTCATGCTCGCGGTAAGCAGTGTTCGAGCTAGTGTCCGGGCTCGGGAACACAGCACACACCTGCCGCCCGTAGGAATTATCAAGCCGCGGTGGAACGTGAAAATTGAGTAACAGCCAATCGCACCAAGTTGCTTATGTGAAGGCCGAAAGCATTCAATTATCGTACCTGTACCCATGGAGCAACGCGCGAACAGGTTTATTCCAACCGGTTTCCAAAAATCTAACCGCGATTTCCTTGTCGGCACAGTCACTAATGTGTCTTTGTATTAGTTTAAATGCATGACGTGGAAACGAACTTAACAAGTTCTTGTTCAATTTAGATGTGTCCACAGTGTGCAAAAGAAACTAGAGGCGCTGCGCGCCGGCCGAACACTCCAAAGCTGGAAGGAGCGCTGTTTGCTGCTGCTTCTGAATTTCTTGCGAGCAAATAAACTTACAATTCAACGTGTTGAATGAGAATACAGCATCTTCCGCTTGCACCGCCAAACTAAGGCATGCTTTGAAAACGATATATTGCCTGTCAATTCGCATGTCACCTGTCAAAACATATGGCATTGTCAATTTCACACCTTCCGTAATTTTTAATGCCTGCATGATGTTTACAATAAATAAAAAGGAATCATTCCTTCTAACATGCTTGGCGACAAAAGCACATTAGGGAGAATATTCCTGCTGTTTAAAACAAAAGTAACCCTAATACTGGGGGAGCAAAATATAATCGAACAAAAGCAAATTAAGCTTAAGTATACATCACTGTAATTTAATAAAGAGCCTGCCTAAACAAAGTACACTCCGGAATTTGAAGCGCCTGCGGGATATCTAAAATAATTTTTAAAAATCAGTGCCATTCACTCTGGGAAGGTGTATGACCAGCGAAGCTGTGTATGTGGTGATTGACCGTTGCTCCGGAGAAACTTTCCAATTTTGTGGGATCGGAGCCACAGGGACGGTTCGCATTTGTTTCTGCCTCGCAGTCCTGGCGGGCAGCACACTTACACTTGGCGTCCGCGGCCCACTCATCGTCGGTGGGCTCCTTCCGCCACCACCGCGCCCATTCCCTTTTCTGTTCACGCCGTCGTTCTCGGTAGGCACGCTGTTCTTCTTCCGAAACACGCGGCCTACAAATTTCACAGTCAGAGCAGGACTGAGGAAAAGAGCCTACGTAGAACATGACGTCAGGAGACAGAAGACACTCAGATTGGTAGGCACTAGTTTGAATACTTGGGATGGCGTACACGTGTATGGTGTGAACGTAGACATGGCCGACGTGGGTCAAAGTGTAGTATCTGTTCTTATCAGGTTAAGATCTCATACGGGTTGTACGAGTGTTTGAACCCAAGATATTAAATTTATTTTTGTAATTTGGCGGAGTGGTTCAAGCCTGCTTCACCTCCACTGCGTGTCGAACCAGTATTGCACGATGCTCTGAATTTTCGCTCTACGGACATCGATGCTCTGGAAACTAGCTATATACAGCTTCGCTGTAAATAAATCAATGCTCTACTCGCCGGGAATAAAGAAGTCGACTCTATTGAAGTGTTTGAAACAAACTGGTATAGAAGCAGTCACCCTTTCCCATTGCGGGAGTTTCTTATCAAGCACGTGGCTTTCCGATGCACGTCGTCTGCTTATTTCGGGAAAAGGTAAATCATAAATTGCTGTCTTTCCACCGCGATGACACGAATAGTGGTACGCAACAAACCGTACAAAGGTCTTTCAACATCCGTCTTTTTTTTTCATTTTCGGACTTGTGCAAGGTGGCATCACGACAGTTTCAGTAATAGAAGGTATTCAGTGCATGCCATGACAGGAGACCATCTCTGACTTCAAGCGCAAACCTGGATCGGCTGTTTGCCGGCACGGCCACTAGATGGCGAGCGCTTACTTGGAGTCGCGTATAGCATGCTACTTCACAATAGGGACAAGGGGAAAGGGCAGACAGAGGAAAGTAGAGGAGGATGTGTTTGGGAGACATACATTAATAGCTGACACCGCATTTGGTGTTTATTAAAATGTTGCGCATATTTTTAACAACTTTTGTTGTATGTTGTAGGAATTTCGCTGGTGCAGCCAATAAAGACGACGTGCATTGCAGGATCACGGTGCAAGCCTGTATGTAATATGAGCTGCTCTGAATTCGGCATTAGCCCGTACAACTTACGAAAGAGATGCTGTTTCACCACCAAACACGCACAGAAAGTGTAAACAATGCATATTCATCCTAAAGCGTGACAAGAGGGATTGTGCAGAGAAACAATACCAAGAAGCATTAATATTGTTATGGGCTGAAAGAAACAGCACGACAGGGGCGAATGAGATAGAGCATGTTGCGCACTATAGAGCTGGACAGGGCACAAGAGATTGACTTGCAGTAGTCAAACGTGTTCGGCAATGAGCAGATGAAGCTGGCCGCGAGAACGGCGACCAATAAGCGCACCCGCGTGAATGCAACCGCCGTGAAGAGAGTCGACAGTCTAAGTCAAAAGAGTTAATCAAGCTCTACAGCGTCGAGTTCCCGATGAAGTCCCACTTTGTGGAATGGAGCAACACTTTCCCCAACCTTAGGCTGAAGAATACGCGACGAACTGTTATTCATGCCAAAGGCCATTTCGACGTCGAGAAGCACGGCCTCCACGTGTTGCGCATTGACGCTTTCCTGTTCCAACTTATCTTGTGCTGGGCACATGAGTACATTCATGGTACTAGACCTCGCTGACTGGGGCGGTCAGCCATTAGAAGAGGGGACCAAGGGTTATTGACCGAATACAAAAGTCCAGTTCGACTCTCCATCCCAATTCCAGTTCGGAGAGTCGCGCCATGTTCGACTGTTTTGGGAAAATTAGTTGCATCACCAAGACCACGCTTGGTTGCAATGACAAAAGTGGGGGGGGGGGGGGGGGGGGCATGGTAGGCTTGATGTTTAAAGTTAGTCGGCCAAAGGTGGACTCAGGAGAGCATTACGGAATGTTCATTTCCTTCCGATTCTCATGCCACGTGCAAAACTCATCGCGACGGCGGGTTTAAATTTCGTAGAAATGAGTGGTGTACTCATGTACCGACACGCCTTAGAGTGTTTGAGTTAATTATGGGTACTGCTGTAAATTACATTTACAAGCGCTCCGGGGTCTCAGAAGTGCGCTTTTTGATTGGCGGATAATGTTTGTCCTGGGAAATTAAGTAGCACCGACTTCACATCTAACTCTAACAGAAGACACGCCATGTCGAAAAGTCCAAAATGTCTTATCACTACTCCTTTAATTATGTCGGCTGTAGAGAAGGTACACATCTAATGAGCGATTTCCATCAGAAAGACGGCGGTTATTTATAGTGTACTGGTATGTACGGTATGTGGCCATTAAATTTACGCATGTTGTTCGTTGGCTGCATATAAAGACCTCGGCATAATTGCCAATGCTGGATGTTTAACACGATAAGTATTTCTTGTTCTGCAAGGAAACTATGGATAAATAAAAGGGTTGTAAATGGAGGCTATAAAAGTTACACAATGTAATCGTGTAAAAAAATCGCTTCAGTGAATAGTAAGAAGCGAGAAGAGATCATAAACGCCAGGCATTTCTTGATATTAACTCATCTTCCCGGGTTAAATCTATCATGCGGTCAACTCGCTTCACCATGGTGCACAAATTTAATGCTGGCATGAACGAAACTACGACCGTGCCCGTCATTCTCATACAACAAAAAAACTAATAAACACCTACGTAGTAGTCAAAACTTACATAGGCTGCTGCAGTATGGCACCGTAGTCAGAACAACCTAATTATTCATCCGGAAGCTATTCTGAACAAGTCTATGCATTTCATGTATATAACTATTGCCGCACAATGAGGTTAAATTAAATCAAAAGCAACCTAACCTGTATTCACGTCGGAAATTTGCGCGTTTATCGGCGTTTCGTAAGTTGTTTCACCGCTAAACCTGCGAGTCAATCTCATCCTTCCAGCCGACTATATTCTGCCGCGTGTTCATCATTCTGATAAGGTAGGAATAGCTGCATTTATTAGAAAGTCTCATTTTCAATCATTTGTGCCTCGTACGTCTTATGAGCGAAACAATCTTGACGCCGACGTTATAGCCGACCGCAACAGCAAACGCTTTCGTGGTACTTCAATTTTTCTCTAGAAAATACAATAAAAACAGCACCTCGTTCCACTACGTTTCCACGATGGCAGCATAACTTACTAGCAAGAAAACAATAATTGTTCTTTTATACAACGCACTGCACTCATTTTTTCCCAAGGATCACCTTAGTATTCGATTTGTACTTGCAAAAATGTTTCCACATCCCGATTTAATGCCTATTGAACTACACGGTATCCAAAATAAATTCATAAGTAAATAACGAAATCCTATAATTAAGGCTATAATAAATCAATCCGAAGTGTAACCGTTCGTAGGATACAGAATATCGTGGCGGTCCTTTTAGGGAACAGAATTTGTCCTGGCATTGCGCTTCACAATATGCAATCTTTTCAACCGGGGTAGTGCTCTCGATATGCTGATAGTGGCAAAACGTTTGTTGTCATACAATAGTAGCATAATATCCGCCTTCTAACCATGTTAAGGCCGTGACGAAATCGCTTTCACATGCAACACTGAAATACGCACTACGTCTATTTTAACTCAAACCTGTAGTAGCACTGAGTTTTCGCGCATCCGGCAGACTGCCAAACTTTGACAAGAGGTGGCTATATATCGGTGTTAAGGCCGCAATCTCCGGGTCTACATGACTGATGTTCATAAGGAAGTGAATTTATATTAAGACGAACACATTACGAAGCACCGAGGAAGTAATACCTGCTCGATTCTGGAAAGCAATATCCGCGCATGGGCAAGCGCCAAATACTTTCCGCGAAATCATATTTCTCAGTAGAAACCAACCCGGCTTCCACCGCCGGGTCAGTAGAGTGCAAGGAAAATAGTGTGCTCTGTTGTTTCCAGGCCGTCTGCTTTCCAATAACAAATCGAAGGGCAAGTTTTACGCAGTTTTTCTGCCTTTCACTTGTCTGGGATATGTGGCAATGGAGGTATCTAGCACCGTGTGCGTTATAAATGCAGCAAGAGCACATAATAAATAACGAAAAATATATAATAAGAAAGTGGAGGACGCTTAAGCTTCGCCTTTGAGAGTGGAACGCGATAGCGTTATCGGGCCTCATTCGCATCGCATTCTTGTTTATGAGTACACTTCACTGCAATGTACAACTTGGGAAATCCTGCTTACAAAGATCAACTTCTACCGATCCCCTTAAAGTCGGCTTCACTTTTAAACACAGATGTTTTGCTGCGGATAAATTTTTACACGGGCAATGCAAGCTGCCTTGTGTGAAAATTTGAAGGCCCTAGGACCTTTTTTTATTATTGTATTAATCGTTTGCTTTTGCCCCGAGGCGCTCGCTTGTCCAAAATTTGGAGGACGCTTTGGCATTCAAAGATCCCTGAATGCTTGTCAGGCTTCTCGGCAACTGCAGCTTTCTTTTTTCTCCACCTTCAGCCTCTGCGCACCGGTACCGTTTTCCGCTGCCGAGGAGGCACGCCATCTGGGTAAGGTTTTTACAAATAACCTACCCGAACGCGCCGCTGCTATGGTAGAAATGCCAGAAAAGGGGTTTGTGTTTGAGTTTCCTAGGAACGAAATTATGTTTTTCTGTACATTCAAATTAAAATCCGACGCTATCATGTGAGTAGGTTGTAGTTAACTCGTACTTTACAATTTTTGTGGTGGATATTACTTTGAGAAATTCAATTTTGATCACTAACGCCTTGCTTCACGTGGACGGCCTGTGTGGTTGGGGTGGTTCGGGATGAATTTGTTCGCCATGAACGCCGATGCTTACGCCGGCGCCGACGCCGGATTTTCTGCGACACGGGGCCCTTAACGATATCGCGTTAAAAACATTGTGCAGATCCCAACAGAGTGTGGGAATCTGTTATGCGAAGCACTTAGCAGGCACCTGACTATCTAACATTGTTTGGGGTTCTGCAAAGCAATACGAGATGGACCAACGTGTCTGTATAAATTCAGTACCTGTGTGTGTGTGGGTCGCTCGCTTGCATGTCTGAGACGATAGCAGCACGACGAGGACCACGTTGAAGACGATGCTGTGGCAGCAACGGCATGCTTTCTACGCGAGCCGTTCGACGCGAGCTCACGACATGGCAATTTTTGGTTTCTACATACGCAGTGGACGAGCATTCGTGGGAGGAACACGGATTGCAACGTCATCAGCGACTATGTGCCTTCAGTGAAGAAGTGTTTCTGGGGTTTTACTTGCCAAAACCAGTTTTGATTATGAGGCACGCGTAGTGGAGGGCTCCGAATCAGTTTGGACACCTGGAGTTTTTTAACGTGCACTACAACGCAAGCACATGGACGTTTTGGCATTTCACCTCCATCGAAATGCTGCCGCTGCAGCCGGGATTCGATCCTGCGACCTCGTGCTCAGCAGTGCAACGACTTAGTTAACAGAGCCACCGTGGCAGGTATCTTCAGTGAAGACATGTTACAGCCTGCTTTACTTTGGAGATCATGCTACTTTGGGGCATGATCCTTGTACTTACATTTAGGTGCACGTTAAAGAACCACAGGTGGTCCAAATTATTCCGGTGTTCATCACTACGGTGTGCCACATTATCAAATCGTGGTTTTGGCACGCAAAATCTCATAATTTAATTCATTAGCAGAGACGACCGGGGATGAAATTCAAGATAAATCAGAAAAAATAGAAAAAAGACGTATGGGATTCATTATAGATATGATATCAGAGCATAAGTTTAGTTACAAGTTGTGTTACTGAAGTGTCTGAAATAATTAGAATTATTTAGCTGAGACGAAATTAACAGGACGTACTGAGGAAAAGGGTCCGGTCCCGCAGATAGTGCCTTCTAAAACGGCGCCTTGGAGCACGAGCTGTCACAAGGTAGGAAGGCGAGGAAGTAGCACAGGGTGCAAGTGCCGAGCGTTTCAAAGATCTGGCTGGCTTTGGAACAAGAGAAGTGTGCGCAGGTTCCTAGCCTAATGAGTAGTATAAGGTGAGAAGGTGTTCCAACTTCATTATCTCTTGCTAAATCAGTTGATCACTTGACAGCAGCCGCGGAGCGCATCACACACGTTTTCTAAACTGCTCTTCTGCAATGCCCAAGTTTTCGCCACGGACTACCAAGCATATACGGAGCCGACAACGCTTGCGGGACTGCCACTCTGGCATGCCAAACCACGCGGACATCACCCGGACTGGAGGCCTTTCTTCTTTTAAACTGAGGCTCTATTCTGGACATTCCGCCATTTTCTTCGAAGCGTGACGTACGCGCGACGCTTACACAATGGCGCCGATAGACCCGATTTGCTTTCGTAACGTGACGCAAATTTGACGTTTCGCCTAAGAAACTGTAATGTAGGCATTGAACATAGCGTGGCTGATAAAGCAAAACAGTTTTCCTCCCCAGTAAAAATAAAACAGCTAGCTCAACGCGTACGATTATTCCATCAAAATCGTTTCTCGCTTCCGTCGTCTGCATGCGCGCAGGCTGTCGTCTGCTTCATTAGCTAGGATGCGTGTCCTCGGGAAACGGAATGAGTCATCGTATATTGGCGCCCACGCGCTTGCTTTCTACCTTGAGATAACATACGCGACCTGCCAGTGATGATCAGCGCACGCTCTAGGCCGCGTTATCGCTATCTCGAGATCCGCAAGTGACTCAGCCCGACTCGTCTGGCTGAGAAGCCGCCGAATATCATCGATAGCGTTGCGCGCGCCACAGGTATCCGCTTGAGCGACGCAAACGCCGGCACTGCCATCTCTTGTGCACTTCGCTGCTTACTCGCTCCGCGAGAGGAAACTTCAAGACGCCGTCTTGCGTGCATTTCTTTTTGCAAATTAAAAAGTCACCGTTGTCATAGCCTTTGATGACGCGAAAAGTCATTAATATTGATTACAATACAAACGCAACAGTGGAAAGTGCGAAATGTCGCAGAAAGTTTGCTAGTTTCAACCAATATTATTTCAAATAAACGTGTTTTTAATAAAAATGATGGTGCAAAACACAAATGCCAACACCACCCGAGAGCGATGCAAATGCTATGAACACGCGTTGTGAGCAAAAGATTTTTATGGCCCGAAATTACAGGGAAAAGGCGGCGATACGCTTGCCTCTCCACTGTCATTGCATATGGCCGCTCATTACCATAATTCGCGTGGCTCGTCGCACCACAAATTATGGCGGAAAATCTCTGCAATGGCGGCCGAGCGCAACGTCACGCAACGTCAAATTGACGTTTACGAAACAGCCCTTCCTGTGACGCTCTTCACAGGATATTCCTTCAGCCAATCAGCAAGCTGACATGCCGGCTATCTTGGGACGCCACCACATATTCGCGAAATTGCAGATGCATTGCACGGGCTTCTGCACGCTACCGTCCACTTTCTTTTTAAGCGCTAAAGTCGCAATAGAGGTGCCAAGGACCACAAAAAAGTATTAGTCGATAAAGTTTGCAGCTCCACGTCACGTTTCATCATTCTGACGAAAACGCAAAATTGCATTTAGCAAAACTTCCGTTTCCCGGCACAAATTTCAAAACACGTGACCTCCGGACAGCCAATGAGACATACAAGATGGCGGATAATGGCGGCCGTGCAGCCGCCATGCGTGTCCAGAATAGAGCCCCTGGCGGGGCAAGAAGCTGGACACTCACGTGTACATCCCCTGCCGGCGTGGTTCAATAATCCTGATCATTACGTGGGGCGTTTCCCATCACTTGACGGTAGCCGCGGAGCGCATCGCACATGTTTGCTAAACGGCTCTTCTGAAATTATTTTTGCCCTCTTTTGTTCTTTTTTTATGCAGTGTAACGAGCATCGAGTGACACTCTTGTTTCTTGTGCAGCACTTCCGTTTCACCTCCTGAGAAGACCGGGGACGAAATTCAGAAAAAAAAGAAAAAAATGGAGCACTACAAAATTCATGCGTTTCATTGGAGACATGATATTGCCACGTAGTAGTGACGATGAAGCAAACAGTCGTAAAACTGTGAATGACGAAACTGATTGTTTATTGGACGAACCTGTGCCCACAAAAGCAAGTTACACTCGAAGCACAACGATAGCGGCGAACACAGTTGGCGATCGTCGAAAATCTGATCAGCGGCGAGACGCGTCGGCTTTTATACATGAGTCATCGAATGTTCCAGATTATTCCCTGGTGCCCGCGTGTCTTCCAGAAAGTTCTAGACAATTCGCGTCGATCAAAAAATCATATAACATAAGCGTCGGTGAAAACAGGCAGCAAAAAGAAGCATCGATAACGTTCGAGAAACTTCCGATAGATGCAGGCGCATCCTGCGCCGAGCGATAACGGTTAACATTTGTGAGCCGGTGAAGAGCGGTCCGCCGGTGAAAGATGAACAAATACACCTGGCAATATCATAGCATAAGTTTAGTTACAAGTTGAGATACTGAAGTGGCTGGAATAATTAGAATTTTTCAGCTGAAACGAAATTCAATATAAATCAGCAAAATAGAAAAGAAAATAGTACAGTACAATATTCGTAGATTTCATTACAGATATGATATAAGCATAAGTTTGGTTACTAGTTGAGTTACTGAAGTGTCTGGAAAAATTAGACGATGGGGGTGAAATGCGAAAACACCCGTGTACTTAGATTTAGGTGCACGTTAAAGAACCCCAAGTGGTCTAAATTATTCCTGAGTTCCCACTACGGCGTGCCTCATCATCAGATCGTGGTTCTGGCATGTAAAACCCCATAATTTAATTAATTAGCTCAGACGACCTGGGGACAAAATTCAAAATAAATCAAAAATTTTTAAAGTTGCACTCTACGAAACTCATGGGTTTCATTAAAGATATGATATCAGAGCATAAGTTTAGTTACAAGCTGACTTGCTGTAGTGTCTGAAACAGTTGAATTAATTAGCTGAGACGACCGGTGACCAAATTCAATAAAATCAGAAAAAGTTGAAAAAATAAAGGCAGTACAAAATGCATGGGTTTCATTAGAGACATGATATCATAACATAAGTTTAGTTACAAGTTTAGTTACTGATGTGTCTGGAATAACTTAATTTGGGGTGAACCAACCTAAATTTGTGGGTGGCCCAACCTAAAATGTGGGTGTGGTCAAACTTAGAAATTAGGGGTGGGCCAACTAAAATTTTGGGCTGAGCCAACTGAAATATGGATGTAGGCTAACTTAAATTTGGGTGTCGGCCAACTTGAAATTTGGGAGTGGGTGCAGTACAAAATCTATGAGCTTCATTTACATGAAATTTGGGGGTGGGCCTATTTGAAGTTTGGGGTATGCTTAAGCATACTTAGACAGATCCAGTGGAGTTTCAGCATTTGTTTTTGTTAGATGTTCAATGAATTTTGCGGTGACAAGAGCCGTTTTCATGAACGACAGCCGAGTTGAAACTCGAGCGATTGGCCCAGAGAACACAATTTGCACTCTACTGAGACGACTCATCTACAGCAGCTAGTCGTAGTCGTTCCATTGGACGTGCAGACAAACATTTCAGTGAAGTTATTCTAGCGGTGTCTTCAGAACTAATAATTATTAGGCTATTAGGACTAACATTTCTTCCATTTATCACTGGGTATGTGCAACATTAAAGCTGAAAGGAGAGGCTGCTTATATATTTGCATTTGTGAAAGCACATAACAAATCTGCTCTGGTGACTTGCTCAAGAACTGTTCTAGTCATGGACCGTGTTCTTCATCAAATTATTAAAAAATACGACACATTTGTATTGGTGGATAAACGGAAAAGTTGTCCTGTTATTTTAAGACGTTGGTTATGCAGGTAAGTTTGGTTCTTTCAAAGACGAGGTAATAATGAGATAGACCACTTATTAAGCGAATTGAAATAAAGGGAAGTGCTTCAATTTTAATTTGCAGCTCAAACATGCTAGTTGGCGGTTGCGTTACGCATCGCGTGCCAGGCACACGCCAGGTTTGTTCCCCATTATGCTTATAATTATGCAAATAACCAAACAGAACATTAAAGGCCTTAGGTTTGCACGCCATGCGAGTTGGTTGAAAGGGCTGCATCTTTATGTCATCTATGAGTTAAAGGTGGTTTTTCACTTACATTCACTTCTTTTTATGCATTGTTTCCCGAAAACTCTGTCCGTGATTTTATAGGCGCTTCACCTTTAGCATTGCAGCATCGTGTTAACCTGACGTAGGTAGTGTTCGCTGTTACCGGAGCTTCTAGGTGGGCGGTGCGCGCGCGTAGTGAGCATTTGTTAGCTCGTGCTACTGCCCACGCCACCCCTCCTCACCCCCCCCCCCCCCCCGACCCAAGTTAATGCGTAGTTGTAGTTAATCCTTCGTGCGCATTTCAAATGGGCCCCTGGCAAAGGCTGGAACCGCAAGTCGTTAACAGACGAATGAAACAATCTACCCCCCCCCCTTCCCTTTCCTTCCAACTGTCCGTTTGAAAACTTTCAGTAACCAAGCTCGCATAGAAATACGAAGACAAATGACCCGAGAGGAACGAACTTCCCTGCTGTCAGCTGTTTCAAGTTACATCTAAAAACAAAGGCAACAAAGTTTATATTGAAGAACATTCTGAAATCGAGACAAGCGCAACAATCTTCTGTTTGGATATTAATCCAGAACAGTGTACAAATGAAGATGCACTCAGGTTCAGTCATAGATTACTATGCGATTTCTACTCGTTTAACAATTGTGGGATAACAATCGCCGGTGTGCGACTACTCACACCTGCATTAACGAAACCATTCATTAGTAATTATACATGTGTGTTAGGTTACTTAAGTGCTTAAGTACTTAAGTAAGCTTTGTAGAGCTTGTGGTATCCGTAACTTCGGACGAACGAATTGATGGCCGTTCCGCGCGGCACAAAGCGAAAGGAAGGAGCACGTGGTGTTTCGCGAACATTTCCGTGACTCACTTGGAAGCTTCAGATGCGAAGGCCGACAGTGAGTTAGGTGTCTCTGACGTTAGCCCATGGTCAGACCCAGTCTTCAAATGACGCCACCGTCATAGGCCGGTACTTTTTCTAGAATGTCATGAGTATTTCACATTCCCGTGCGAGTTTAAACACTTGGAGTTACCTGCCTTGCGCATGCGAAACGTTTCACTTGCCGAGGTGACTGACGGCGGTCAGTGTCATTGCGTTGCAGTCACTACTGCCATAAGGGAAGGCTATCATCTGCCACGACATGCTCTTGATTAAAATGTAAAATGTCGTCTGCCCCAGAGATAGCCCTATGGGAAGAAGGTCGTCTGAATCAATATTCGTATACATGGTTTTACTGTTGAACGTTCTCAGACAATCAAAATGTTTAAAATGGAATTAAATTATGGCGTTTTACGTGCCAAAACCACTATCTCATTATGTGGCATGCCTTAGTGGGGGACTCCGAGTTGATTTGGACAATCTGGGGTTTTTCTACTGGGCACCTGCATCTATGTACTTACATGGGTGCTTTCTACTTTTCACCCCCATAAAAATGCGGCCGCTGTGGCCGGCATTCGATCCCGCGACGTCGTGCTCAGCAGCCCAACACCATAACCACTGAGCAACCACGGCGGGTACAAAATGTTTAGATTCAAGAATATATTCTAACAGGTCCTTCCTTGTTGGGAATGGCGTTGGAGGCTTGGTAATATTTGATATTTTGTAATATTCGATCACATACCGCTGCCATTGTAACAAGGTTCGCACTTTAATTTCTTGCATGAAAATATGTCAATGACCGCATTGAAAATAAACTGTTTTCATTTTTGCTAGTAAACCGTCCCTCCCCCCCTCGGCCTCTTCTATTAAAAAGAAAACTACCAACTTTTCTTTGTTGTATAAAGCTTTTATTCCCATATAACTATTTATTTTGAAAATAATGTACGCTATATTATGCACTGCGAATGAAATCAGGCTGACATTAGCAGCAGCCTCAGCATCAAAATGCTGGCATTTCTTGTTTCACAAATATATGCGATGTGTAAGTGTATTAGCAGTATTTAAAATTTTGTTCTCAAAATTATTGTACCAATATTACCATTCACTTCGAAGTCGATTCAACGCTAAAATTTATTATTCGTCCATGTATGTCTGTTTGTAGTCTCGAAGATGTGCCACTTGTAGAAATTCGCAATACCTGCATAAGATGCCCGCCTGCCACTAAATTACACGGCTTTGTGCAGGCGTAATAGAGAGACTTTGTGCAGACGTAATTATTGTGTCCTCATCATCGTGTTCTTGTTCCGAGGAAACTCTGTTTCGCATTCCTTGGATTATGTTGCTGAGTAAGCATCAGTTATAAGGTGCTTTGTTTACAGCAATTTATCTTTGTTTTATTATAAGCCCCATGGCAAGTACAGCATCACAGATATATTAATCCACTGTTTTGTCGCAATTTCCGTATAAATTTGCAGTGGCCAAAGATGTTACACCTGTAGTATAGAGCATGGAGCTGCTCGAAGTATTCGTCAATAAGTGACTTCTTCATTTATGAATTTCTAATAGCAGCTTAACCCTTGATAGCGAGCATATATAACTATTCGAAAAGAATGTCTATTTTCTATCTAAATGCGCAAAACAGATCGAAAATAAGCATAATCAACGAAAAGCAAGAAATATCTTGCAGGTGCTTTTCCAGCGCAACAGGGGAAACACCAGGCAGTAAACTGGAACTGAGCTTTACCACAAGCCACCTATGGCGTATATTGGGATGTATAGACAGCTATCGTGAGATGTGAACCAGACGTGTAAATCTCATTTGCTTTACATCACGTGTTCAACGCCATTGTAGCTGGAGACTTTCCATTGGTATGTCTCCTCTGACAGCGCTGTCAAAGGAAAGCGAGTCGCCTGCAAAATATTTTTTGTCGTCCCATATTTATAGTCTAAACAAACGAATGACCCTTGCTGCCTGTCATTCCTTGTTGGCGAAAGACATTTAGCCAGAAATATCTTCCACAATACCGAAACTCAGCAAGGAAAAAAATATGTTCTCCTATGTAACCTGCAAGGGACATTCTTCAATGAAGGAATAAATAAAGCCTATAAAGTTTTTGCGAGAAACGTTGGCCTCACTATATTAATTTCTCATAATGCTTTCGCAAAGGTGAGCACCTGTATTGTCACATATTCAATTTTCGTTGCGTTTTCTCAAAACACGCCTAGGAGGTGACTTGAAAGGGACACACTACTTTTAGTTAGCAATAATTTATACTTCTCTGCCTTTCAATATGCGCTTACAACTTGCGGGTACGGGCCAAACGCTATCTCCAGTTTCAAATACTGTGCCATATCTGCGTGCACAATTTCTGCGTGAATGAGGAGTGCTCTTAGTGCGATTTTATTTTTTTTCTAAAATTTTCAATTCCTCAAGCGTCCCGACTCCACCGCCTCTCACCCAAAGACGCTGCGTGGTGCGCATAACGAGCTCGAGTTCAGCTCGAAAAGGAAACGACCGCCAAACGACGGCAATTCATTAAAGGCTCCGACAGTGTGCAGTCACTCTCACAGCAGAAGCTCTTGTGAAACGGGCTGGATACTTCCTAAATTAAACTGCACAGAAGGTGATCGTACGTTCCAAGATAGTGGCGGGAATGGGAAAGGTGAAAGAACTTGTAGACAAAATGTGTGGTCGCAATAAGTAAAGACGATTTCACACGAGGGGTTGTTGGAACTTCGGAGGAAGGTGCCGAAGTGACGTTAAGCAACCCGAATAAGCATCCGTCCATGCCTAGCTGACATAAGACCGCCCCAGGGAGCAATGCCACGGAGATTTCGTCTACAGCTTCCGAAAGTAGGCATTGCAGTTGTCTAGGAACGTCTGGCCATGGGTAGGTCGCGTGAAAATACGGAGGGCAACGGCCGCATTTGCCCCACCTAATTACTCGGCGTCCCCAAGGGAGTCTGGGCTGTGTGCGTCCTTTCAAAAGTGCCGCCCAACTAGTCGCGTGGCGCTTTTAGCGTGCTCTTGCGTGCTCCTTTCAGGCTTGTAAAAAACTTTTATGTAGCACTTATTAAGCCACAGAAAGATGGATGGGGAATTTTTCTTAACAACCTATAATTTACTTATTCACTATCTTGATCTGCTTATAATACAGTAAAAATTAATAATAACTATTAAAGAATTAGGCGAAACTCATAAAACAGTCTCGCTTGCTCCGAGCGACCTCAAACATTACCTTGATTCTTTCCAGCTATGAGGAACTCGCTTCTCTTAACATTTTCGCATAAACTTCTCTGGACACGGTGTCAAACACAACCTAAGCCTACAGAAAGCGTAATAACAAAGACGTTTGGAGCAATTTCTACACAATAGCAAAGATACCTTTACATATTTGTTTATTTTATATGCTCTCAAAGGCAAAGTCATTTAGAGTGCAATAGGCTAGATTTGCATAAGGAGGAATGCCTAAAATATGGGATATTAATTATACAATATAGGCGGATAAGTTAGCAAAATTATACATTAAAACAAAATTATCGAAACGCGAAACAAAGGAAGAGAAACTGATACGGTCAAAAAATTATTAACTACGAGATAGACAAAAGAACGCATAGTAAAAACAAGAAAATACACAGGAATTGGTACAGTCAATTGTAATTGAAATGCTAAAAAATTTCTTCTAAAAAACCGATAACGCGTTATAGAAACTGTATTGCCGGGCAGGTGATTCTAGTCTCATGAATAGAGGCCGGATCTTTAGGCATTAAAAAAGCGCGTTTTAGGCGCCAAAGATAGGCAGGCAAGTCAACGTTTTAGGCCTCCAACGTCGTAAATATAGGCACAATAACTTTTACATAAATGCAAATAATTTCAAACGAAGACGTGCCCGACCTGTATCTACGACAAGAAAAAAAGAAATGTTATTGCTTATGATGGCACAAAGGCGCCAAAAGTTGAACATAGCCGTGCAATTGTCCCATAGAACTGCTGGAATAATGACGATCATTGGGCGTAATTCAACAAGCACACTGCTCATATTCATGTTCAATGGCTGTTGTACTCAAGCGTTGCATAAAGTGAAACAAGCATGAAAAAGAATACTTGAAAGCTGGGAGTACTGATAAGAAAAAGCACTACTTTATGTCTGCCTGACGCAACTAAATTAAGACACAACAGAAACAGACAAATAATAAATGCAAGAGAGACTACAATTTATTAAGAAATAATATGTTCTTACGTAAGGACTTTTAGGTACCACCCTGGCAATTTTCTCATATACAATGACATTATCGGAATTGTACAGGCAAAACGCCCCAACACCGCCAAATACACTTCCACCCATTTGAAGGGCGCACGTTTCTGTTTGTAAACAAGAAATATGTTTGGAGAGCACGCGGAACGTAGTCTAAGAATCACTGTGAAGATTGTGGAAACAATAGCAAACTACCACCATCTCGAGATTTTTGGATTCAAAATTGTCCCTCTTGTCACTGAGAATGATCTTGTACGCTGAGAAGGAACGCTCGACGGCAGTGAACACCTTAAAAAGTAAATTACAAACAGAACACAAGCCGCGTGCACATCACATTTTTCTTTTTTCTTTTGCTCTTTACTCTCCTTTCCCCTGACGGCTCTCCGTGGTTTCGCATTCGCCAACCGCGGCGCGTCCCATTTCACTGCTGCTAGCGGTTGTTTTCCGAAAGTTGGTTGAACTAGATTACTATAGGTTGAACCCAATAGAGTTCCGAACAGTCACTGTTGCCCGGTAACATGAATAACGGTCTCTAACTGCACTCGAAAGCAAAACTTGAGGCTAAATAGTGTTCATATAGGTGCCGATATTGAAAATAGGCATTTATAGGCATTTATAGGCATTTAGGCACAAACGCCAAAATAGGCATTTATAGGCACTATAAAAACACTATAGCAGCCCTTCTTAACCTCTAATTCATGCTCATTTATCGAAGTGGGGCGATAGGAGCACAAGGAACAAAATAGGCATTTGCCTAAAATCCGGTCTCTACTCATGAAGTCTACTGAATGAAAGAACGCAGAAATGCATTTGCATGACGAGACCACCACCTACATTTATTGCCGTGGTCAACGTTTCATGAATGCACGAATGCACAAATAGGTGCACGAATGACTACCAGTTGCAAAATATAGAAAAAAACTTGAAGTGAAGTTGCAAGTTTATTGCTAAGAAGTTAGAACCATTATAGTGCCTATTGCTGAGATCAGTCCTTTTGCGCACGTGGTTGAGAAGCAATTTGACTACAAGTGACGTATTTGCAGACCGCGGAACTACTGCAATTTTTGCAATGAGTTTTGCGCAAACGGTATTCTCAGACTCCTCGATTGTTAAATATTACACATAAGTGCTGCTGCCCTAAAGAGCCGCAAACATGTCTTATTTGTGTATTTATAACTATTTCTAGCCTTGAGAGCTATCTGTTAAACAGTTCTAGTTATATGAAAAGGTCAATGATTTATCACTATGGTTTAGAACACATAACGATCAACATTCGCATTGCCCCGCTTCGATTAATACAATCAGGATGCTGTACAGTCCGATGTTAGTTAACGCGGGCCAACCTATTTTGGAACAGAAAATGAGCTACGAGATACAGAGTTGGCAGCAACAGTTTTCTGTTAGCAGTCACAATGCCTAAACCTGTGATATCTTTACGTTATCAATGACTAGCTAATTAGTCAGAATTATTTTTAACTGAATACATATTTCCATAATTGCGTAATTTCAAATGCAAAATTGAGCGTCGGATATGAAAGCATAACTTTCAGCCCGCTACATTTTCTAAAGCAACTCGTTTGAATGGCGTAACACAAAACGCCAACAAGTGGTTATAAAGAACTAACAAGGGACTACCACGCTAACGCTACTAAATGGCTGACTTGGCGGTCATGTCATATAGTGACGAGGCAGCGGTGATACAGCAGTAAACAATAAAAATGTATTTTTTTCTTCGCTTCAGTCATGCACCTCGTGCGCGTTGTCGGTGCGTGTTGATCTAGCATACAGCAGCATACTACAGCTTACTTAAAGCAGCAGTCAACATCTACACAACCACCTTACCACATTTTTGCGGCCGCCAAGTCAGCCATTGAATGTAGTTGTTCAATACCCCTCGCGTTCATGCGAGGCGCGCCAGCGAGTGCTGACTTCAATGCGATCGCTTTCTGCCCACACCTTCGAAACGCGGGAGAAACACCCAGAATAAATAAATACCTCAATTCTGGCGTTTTACATGCCGAAACCATGATTTGAACATGAGCTACGCCGTAGTGGGCGACTCGCGAATAATTTTGAGCACCTGAGGTTCTTGAACGGGCTCCCATTGCATGGTACACTAGTGTGTTTGTAATTTACTGCCAGCGAAATGCGGCTATCCGTGGCCAAGATTTCATCCCGCAGCAGCGTACTTAGCAGCGCAATACCGTACCCGTTAAACCACTATAGGTATAGTAAGAAAGTATATGTCGCGAGCTGCAAACTGTTGAATGCAATGTTTTGGAATGCTGTGCACCAGTTGATATATGACTTTCGGCCTATATACAAGTAATAATAATTTAGGTAAATAATGTCGTCTAATTGTCCAATTAGTGATAAGAAAAAATGATCGGGTTTGCACAAGGCAGCTACTAACATGGTACCATCTGCCTATCTTGCAGCCACATTCCTGCAATGCGTGAGCATTAGGAGTGTCAAAGTGGAAAATAGTGTATGTGTAAGGGAAGCCAGTTACGTGGCAGAGGTACATACATAGTCGATGGAAGAGCTTAAAAGAACCTATATATATATTGAGACGGCAGCTCTTCCTTCTGGTGCTGCCTCTGAAGTCGCCGACTTTGTCCTGCACGCCATTATCTTGTGCCGCGGCACGCATCGTGTTCTTCTGAGTGACCGGGGCGAGAAACTTCTGTCACGTGTTCTTGCTCAAGTCCTGCACGCCTGTAACACCATCCATAAGAGTACACCAGCGTATCATCCCCAAACCAATGGTCTTACCGAGATTTTCCATTGAACTCTGTCCGACATGATCACATGATCTCCATGTATGTTAAACCCGACTACAAAAACTGGGACACTATACTTCCTTTCGTAAGGTTTGCTTATAACACTGCCGCTCAACGCGCACCACACTACAGCCCCTCTTCTCTCGTGCACGGCCGTGCACCATCTTCTGTTTTGGACACCACCTTTCTCTCTACGCTTACTGTTCGATCTGCCTCTCTTCCCGGAGAGTTCGCTTCCCGCCTCGTCCACTCCTGTGAAATTGCGCGTGCCACTATCACGGCCATCCAAGACAAGATGAAAGACCGTTGAGATGCGACGCGTCGTATCATTTCTTTCCGCCCAGGCGAAGAAGTGCTCCTGCGGACACCTGTTCCAGTACAGGGGCTCTGTGAAAAAGTATCTCGGCCCGTACACCGTGCTTGAAAGAACATCTGCCGTAAATTATTGCGTCGCTCCTGTTATCTCAGCTACTGACCGCCGTTGCTCCTGTTGGAACCATCACGACAAAGAGGACGAAGCGCGCGCTTGGGCCAACGCGCAACAGCAGCTATACCCACGGAGTTGTTTCTCGGTTTATTCATAATAAACCATTTTGCTATTGAACGGGAGGCTTGATTTCCTTCAAGTGGTGCCGAAACTCATCGGAACAGCGAACTACATCGATGGTACCAAGGTAATCGCCTTCCTGCCTACCGATTCATTGTACCGACCTTTGGCTGCTCATCGCGGAGTCCAACCAAGGAAGCGCTCAAGCTCAAGCGCAAAGCCGAGAGATCGCAGCTAACGCGGCTTATTAACGACATCGAATCAACGCTTAGCCAAGACACTGTTTCGGAAGAGCAGCTTTGCATCCTTAGCGAACGCCTCAATCATCTTCACACCGACTTGAGGGCAACTGACTCCGACATCGTACCTCTGCTCTCTACCACGGAAGCTGAAGCAGAGTTTGATCGGATTGTCGATTACAATGATCGAGCCACAGCGACGTCCGCGAAGCTCAAATACGTATACGTCAGATTCATGAATCACTCAACCGTACGTCATCGTCAACGTCAAACAAACCCGTTCAACGCACGCTGCAACCCGGTGTTCATCTTCCGAAGATAGAACTTATAAAGTTCAATGGTCGACCATCAATGTGGCCGCCTTTTTGGGAACAGTTCAACCAAGTGATCCACAACAACGGTGGCCTCACCGACGTCGACAAGTTCACCTATCTACGCTCATTCTTGACCGGCGACGCGGCATTGGCGATCGCGGGACTTCCAGCAACCGCGAGCTGCTACAGTGATGCCCTGGACATTCTAAAGCGCCGCTTTGCTAAGGACGACTTGATCATTCAGGATCACATGCAGCGACTCATCGACTTGCAACCCGTTCGATCCCCCAATGACCTTCGTGGCCTTCGAAGCCTCTACGACACTGTGCAGTCCCAGACACGTGCCCGCAAGACTCTCGGGATATCGGAAGATAATTATTCTTCAATGCTCTACCCCATTCTCCTGAAATCGCTTCCTCACGATATTGTCCTCGATTTCAACAAGACCATCGCATGCCAGAGTTCCGAGGAAAGGGGAGGAGCTGGAAGCACTGGCGAACAAGCACAGCGCACCCAGCTACATAAGCCGAGCATTAAGTCTTTGCTGCTTTTTATTCAAACAGAAATAGAGTCTCTCGAACGAACAGTCCTGCATGTTTCTGTATAAGAGGACGCGTTGAAGAGCAAAGATAAAGAATTTCGCATTACCGCGACATCCACATCGCGACCTTTATCCTTAACGAAACAGCCGTGCCATCAACGATCAACCACAGAGTCTTTGACCTCATCCACTAAACCCGTTCGTCAAAAAAGGGCTGCTTTTTCTGCGAATCAATGACCCATTGTACAGAGCAGTGCGACTCGTCAATTCCTCTCGAGGAAAAGGAAAAACGCCTTCTAGGTGCACGTCCCTGCTTCCGTTGTACCCTGGAGCATCACGTAGCAAAAAATTGCATAAGAATGGTAAAATGTGGAAAGTGCAATCGGCGCCACGCGGAAACAATGTGTGACCCAAGGTGGATGAAATCGACCGCCGGGCCCCATTCATTCCCTAAACACGTACAACTCGAGATGAGTGGAACTGGCACATCCAAACGGCTCATATACCTCCCAACAGCTGTTGCTTGGGCAGCCGGCCAGGATAGTAAAATGCTGGTTCGCGTTTTATTGGATGGAGGCAGCGAGCGCAGTTTTGTGACCGAGCAATTGGCTGAGAAACCTAATTGTCAAGTTCTCGATCGCGAGTGTCTTACAGTAGGACATTTTGGAGGGCATCATGACGAGAAGACTTTCCGACGAGTGTCTATCACTCTGAGTTCAGTGCATAGTTGCAAGAGACTGTTGATCGAAGCGCTCGTCACGACCAAGATGTGCGACCAATCCATTCCGCGACCGAGTGGAGAATTTACTGACAAGCTCGAGCACCAAGGTTATTACTTCACCGATAACGATCAAGCTGAAAGCCCAAAAGCTGTCGATGTCTTAATCAGCAGTGACTATTACTGGAAATTTGTCACGGGCAACGTACGGAATTTGGAGAACGGACATAAAGCTGTCGAGACATCCTTAGGCTGGACTCTGCACGGACCAGTAGCCTCTTGTGCTACCGTCACACACTGCAACGAGACAATAGTACTGAAAGCGGCAGTGGAAGAATTTAAGATCACCACAGATAATTACTGGGACCTATAACTTATGGGAATTAAACCCGAGGAACATAACAAGACACAGTACGCAGACCCAGTTTTGGACTTCTTCAAAAGCACAGTCAAGATGAAGAATCGTCGCTACGTAGTTTCACTTCCATGGAAATCGACAACTCTCAACCACAACAATCGAGAAAACGCACAGACGCGTTTAAATAAACTTGTTCAAAAGCTACGCCGATGCCCTCAGCTTCTGCAAGAATATGATGCTGCCATACGTAAATACGCTAACGATGGTGTAGCCGAGAAGGTCAGTGACGATAATACAGAAAACCCAGTGTATTATATGCCACACCATGCAGTAATCCGCGCGGACCGTACTACAAGAGTAAGGGTGGTCTTCGATGCTTCTTCACATGAAAAAGGAGAGCTCTCGTTCAACGACAGCCTGTACTCCGGACCAAACCTCAATGCCGATCTCATAGGACTGCTACTTCGCTTTAGAAAGCATCGCATTGCTTTAGTGGCAGACATCGAAAAAGCGTTTCTGCAAATAAGCATCACAAGCAGAGACCGAGACGCTTTGCGCTACCTGTGGTTGGAGAAAGCACACAAGCCAGATCAACCGTTGTCTAACGTTGCATCTAGCGTATAACCAGAGTACCATTCGGCACGACCTGTAGTCCCTTTCTTTTGGCGGCGACCATCCGTCATCATCTGGATCAAGCGTCGTCTGCTTACCCCGAAACAACAAAAAAGGCTTTGGGCTTCCGTATACGTTGACGACATTTTAACAGGAGCGGCATCCGTTGAAGACGCGCCGAAACTGCGGTCAGAAGCCACCAAGATATTCGCAAGTGCCTCTATGACGCTACATAAGTGGGCTTCGAACGACCCACGCGTTCTTGGCACAGAATCGACGCAACCTCCGGAATTACCTCTCGGACAACTGACAGGAGTACTGAAAGTCCTGGGATTGGAATGGCATCCTGACACCGACGCACTGTCGTTTAGTCCGGTAAACGCTATAGAGTTTGTTCAACAAAGAGCTGATACCAAGCGGTTCATGTTACAAACGACCTCTCGCCTCTACGACCCTCTCGGTATGCTGACTCCTTTTACAATAAGGATGAAGATTTGTTTTCAAAACCTTTGGAGAAAAGGCGTTGACTGGGAAGAACAGTTGCCACTGGACGCTCTACACAAATGGAAGAGTTGGTGCAATGAACTTCCACAGCTCTGTGACATTGAAATTCCTCGGTACTACCGACAGGGCGTACATGGGCTTGGCGACAAATACGCACTCCATTTTTTTGCTGACGCCAGTAAATCAGCATACGGTGCCGTTTGCTACATTTGCACAGCAGGAAGTACGAACGACAAAACTCAACGATAGTCTTGTGCAAGTCCAGGGTGGCCCCAATGAAAGAGACAAGCCTTGCCAGACTCGAACTACTAGCCTGTCTCGTCTCAGCAAGAATGTACGATTACGTGCGTCAAGAGCTATCCGAGGACATTACATCAGTGCAGTTTTGGACTGACTCAATGATAGCACTGTACTGGATTACCGACGATCCTAATAGATGGAAAGACTTCATTCGCCATAGGGTAACGGAGATTCAGAGTAAAATGGACATCACATTGTGGAGACACTGCCCTGGAAAGCAAAATCCTG
The DNA here is from genome assembly GCF_013339745.2 of Dermacentor silvarum. Classification (NCBI taxonomy): domain Eukaryota; kingdom Metazoa; phylum Arthropoda; class Arachnida; order Ixodida; family Ixodidae; genus Dermacentor; species Dermacentor silvarum. The sequence goes on along the minus strand of NC_051155.1, from coordinate 80,455,507 downwards.
CTGATTTCTTGACAAGAGGAGTTTCGGCCCGTGAATTGACAACAAACTCAGCCTGGTGGACAGGACCCCATTGGCTTACTTCTGAAGAGAATGAATGGCCACCACACCGTAGACCAAAGTCAACCGATATTCCACCGAGTGCCACGGTGGAGCGTACTCATCGGTTACCATGCTTGCAAGTCGCCATGCAAACCGAACCACCTATTATGGACATTCACAACTATAGCTCTCTTACTCGACTACATCGTGTTACAGCTTGGATACTGCAATTTACCTCGAAGTTGAAGCGGAAAAGTGTGTCCCGGGGAGCCCTGAATGCAGAAGAAGTACAAGCCCGCGAACTATACTGGATAAAGAAGGTTCAAAGCTAAGCCTTTTCTCCTGAAATTGACCGCGTCTCCAAAGGAGCTCAACATATAAAGGATTGTATACTGCGGGACGTGACATGCTTCCTCGACAATGGAGTTCTTCGAGTCGCAGGACGCCTACAATACAGTAAGAAATCATACGATGAAAAACATCCAATCGTCTTACCAAAGGACCACTATTACTGCGAGCTCCTCGTCAAGCAGCACCATCGGTAACTTCACGCAGGAGTTCGGGAAACACTTGTACAAATAAGGGAAACATTTTGGATATTACGAGGACGGCAGTTAGTCAAGAAGGTCATCAGAGGATGCATCGTGTGCCAACGCTACATCGTCAAGGGCTTTCTCCGAAGTGACTGCACCGTTACCACCGGAAAGAGTAACCGCTTCGGAACCCTTTCAATTAACAGGACTATATTTAGCCGGTCCCCTCTACGTTAAACATCCAAATGACTACGCCAAAGTGTATATTTGCCTGTTCACGTGCGCCGTGATTAGAGCTGTTCACCTCGAACTAGTAGAAGACATGACAGCCGCAAGCTTTCTCAACGCTTTCCGACGCTTTGTGTCGCGGCGGGGACTTCCTTGTGTTATATATTCCGACAACGCCTTAGCATTCAAGAAGAGCAAGAGAGAGCTTTCGAGATTGTTGCAGTCATCAAGAAACGAAGAAGTGGGTAACTTCATCGCGAACCATCACATAAAATGGAAATTTATCGCCGATCATGCACCGTGGTGGGGCGGTTTTTACGAGAGACTTATCAGGTCGGTCAAGCTGACGTTGAAGAAGTGCATCGGCATGGGACATCTTACTTAGAAACAGCTACAAACAACTTTAACTGAAGTAGAAGCTGTGATCAATTCCCGGCCAATCACATACGTTTATAGCGATTATCGTGAACTGGAACCCCTCACTCCGGCTCACTTTCTCATTGTAAAGCGAATATCTACACTTCCCGACCTAACACGCGACGAGATCACAGCCGATGGTCGCCATATACTACCTATGTGGGAACAACGAGAAAAAACTCGAAGAACTTTCTGGGAACGTTGGTCCAAAGAATATCTCTCGGAGTAAAGAACAATGTCAAGCTCCAAGTCAACGACACCGTTCGACAGAATTAAGCAAGGTGACCTCGTCCTTCCACAAGAGCCCAACAAGGCCCGGGAACTATGGAGCATTGTTCGAATAGAGGAGCTCCATAAAGGAAAGGATGGCAAGACAAGAACCTGTACCTCGAGACTACCGGGCGGATCTACCGTTAAACGGGTCGTTCAACACCCCTACCCGCTGGAATCAAACTTTTTCTGAACTTCTGCGCGCGGGGCAGTCTGTTGGAACAAGCACCACAAAGAAGAGGACGGAGCTCTCGTGCTTGGCCCACGCGCAAACAGCAGCTATACCCACGGAGAGGTTTCTCGGTTTATTCATAATAAACCCTTTTCCTATGGAACGGGAGGCTTGATTTCTTCAGGCACTACGTTGGCTTGCGTCACTAAATCCGAGCATCTCTCTGTTGTTTCTGTTGAAGCGGCTTCCTCTGAAGCTCCTCCCGTTGCGGCTTCCTCTGAAGCTCCTTCTGTTGGTCGTTCCGCATCTCTCTCTGCCTTTGAAGCTGCCACTAGTTCCGACGTGACCTCTTCACAGTCACAACAGTTGCTTGCATTGCTGAAAAAGTATGAAGCTTCATTTGATGCGCATGCCGCTTCATTGGGACATACTTCCGTCATTACGCATCGGATAGAGACAGATGGCGGGTCCATTGTTCGCCGTCGATCATATCGCGTCTCTCTCGCCGAGCAGAAAGTCATTGAACAAAACGTCGACGACATGCTGCAACGGCGCCCCTCCGCTAGTCCTTGGTCATCCCCCGTCGTTCTAGTTCGTAAAAAGACGGCTCTGTCCGGTTTTGCGTTGATTACCGGGCACCCAACAAGATCACGCGCAAGGATGTGTACCCTATGCCGCGCATAGACGATGCCTTGGATTCACTGCAGAATGCCGAGTACACCTCGAGTCTTGATCTGCGTTCAGGCTACTGGCATGAACGCAGATCAAGTATGCACAAGGACTATAAAGAAAAAAAATACACCATCTTCCCGTAGGGGAACCCTGAGTAGTATGCGAAGCAGCCATGGGGTCGACCACGGCGCTGACACTAGCGTTGACGCTGGCGCTGTCCGTGGCACTCATCGTAGCGTTGCGTAGGTAAGATTTCCGACGCTGCTCGACGAGTAATGGCTGATCTTGTCGAAAACCTCCGAGCAGCCCCCAGAGGCACCGGCAACAGTCACCAACGCCACGCGCGTTCGTTGCGAACGCGGATAAAATGCCGACGGCGTCGACAACAGTTCTGCGCGTTGTGGCGCCCCCCAGCGGAGTATGCAGCGCCTACCGTCACGCCTTTAACCTAAGCTACATTGTACCAGAATTGGGACCTAAGCTGCTTCGCATTATCGCGCGCGAAGCCGCAGGTGTTGCCATTCGTTGCGCAATCCGGAGAGAAGAGGAGCATGGGAGAGGAGAGGAGGAATGCCGAGAGGATAGGAAATGAGACATGGAGAAGAGAAGAGGAGGAGGAGGATGCGCAGTGCGGGTGTGGACGCCGCATGCGGAGGGAGGGAGGGAGTGACATAGCCCCGACCATAAGCTGCTTCGCATCTAAAACAGCGTTTTCAACACAAGATGGGCTCTACGAGTTCGATGTAATGCCATTCGGCCTCTGCATTGCACCCGCAACGTTCGAGCGCATGATTTACACCGTTCTGCGTGGCCTAAAGTGGAAGACTTGCTTGTGCTATTTCGACGATATTGTTGTTTTCTCTTCCGCCTTCGCTCAACGCCTGAAACGACTGGACGAAATTCTCATGTGCCTTGCCAACGCTGGCCTACAGCTGAACACGAAAAAGTGCCGTTTTTCCAGCAAGACCATTAAGGTCTTGGGTCACATTGTGAGCAAGGACGGCATTCGTCCTGATACCGATAAGGTTTCAGCGGTTCATACCCTCCCGAACGGACCAAAGATTTGCGCAGTTTCCTTGGCCTCGCTTCTTTTTTTCCCCCTTCATACGTGACTTCGCCTCAATAGCTGCCCCGTTGCGCAAATTACTCGGCGAGATGCATATCAGCGTTTACCCATCTGAAAAACTCGCTCACATCTGAACCAGTACTTCGCCATTTTGATGAAACCGCACGCACACTCCAGCAAACGGACGCTAGCGATCATGGCATCGCTGCTATTCTCCTACAGCGAGATGAGTCTTTACGTAAGAGGGTCGTGGCCTACGCAAGACGCGTACTGACGCAAACCGAGAAGAATTATACCATCACTGAGAAGGAGTGCCTAGCTGTCGTTTGGTCGAGGAGAAGTTTCGACCTTATCTTCACGGCCACCATTTTACCATCGTTACGGACCACCACGCCTTATGTTGGCTTTCCACGCTCAAGAACTTGTCTAGACGCCTTGGTCGCTGGATTATCCGTCTTCAAGAATACGATTTCACTATTATCTACAAGTGTGGTAAAAAGGATCAGGACGCAGATGCGCTTTCTCGCTGCCCGCTTCCTACGACGCCATGCCATGGTTCCACTCCTACCTTCCGCGACAAGCTTTCGGACCGTCCTTCTCCGTATGTGTTGTCCTAAACCGCTATTGACCAGACTCCTTCTGATGACCATGGATCGCTCATATCTCACCAACTCGCTGACTCCTACTGCCGACACATCATAGACCGCGTTCAGGGAGCTTCGCGTCCGTCCAACGCCCACCTTGGTCGACAGCTGACGCAATTCAAGTTCGACAACTGCGCCCTGTACCGCTATATCTATCACCCTGACGGTCCACGCTGGGTGCCTCTTCTACCTCGCTCTCTTCACGCGCATGTTCTTAAGGCCTATCACGACGACATGACTGTTGGTCACCTTGGTTTCCAGAAAACGTACGATCGCATCAAAGGTCGCTTCTACTAGCCTGGCTTATCCACTAGTGTAGCGCGGTACATCGCTTCCTGCGCCATTTGCCAGCTCCGAAAGCTACCAACATCAGGTCAAAGCGGAGAGCTCCAACCAGCCCCATGTCCGTCGGCACCAATCGACGTCGTTGGCATTGACCTGTATGGTCCGCTTCCCACGACTCTCACCGGCAATCGATGGATAGTGACAGCCGTTGACCACTTGACACGTTACGCCGAAACTGCTTGCGTGACTTCGGCGTCGGCTTCTGAAGTGGCTGCATTTATATTTAAAGCATTAATGGTGCGTCACGGTGCTCCTCGTGTCATCCTTAGCGACCGTGGAAAGGCTTTCCTTTCACAAATCGTAAACGAATTGCTCCGAGCCTCCGGCACCACCCACAAGACAACCTCCAGTTACCACCCTCAAACCAACGCCTTGTCTGAGCGCTTTCATCGCATACTCTCTGAAATGATAGCCATGTACATTCAACCAGACCACACAAACTGGGACGCAATTCTGCCATTCGTGACTTTTGCGTACTATACCGCCGTGAAACGCACAACTGGTTACTCGTCATTCTACCTCGTCTATGGCCGTTCGCCGTCTTCTTTTCTTGACGTCTCTTTCTTCTCCGCCCCAGTCACTCTAGCTGCATCCTCTTGTGAAAAGTATATATCACGCATTCTCCACTGTCACCAGCTCGCCCGCATCAACACTGAAGCAAGGCAACATGACCGCAAGAACCTCTATGACGCATCCCATAGCGCAGTGTTCTTCCGCCCGGGCGATGAAGTGCTACTCCGGACACCAAGTTCACCCTCCTGGCTTATGCGAAAAGTTTCAGTTTCGGTTCATAGGCCCATACAGAGTCTTGGAGCAGACTTCTCCCGTTAATTACCGCGTCCAACCTATTGTGGTTCCAAATGAGCGCTGCTGTCGCGCTGCCGAGATTGTCCACGTCTCTCGCATGAAGCCTTTCACAAGGCGTTCGCCGTCCCTTTAAGTTGCGGCCATGCTGGCCGTTCGCACGCGGGGGAAATTTGTGCGGGCATTTCTTAGTGACTTCTTTGTTGGCTGCACATGTTCATCATCTCATCGGCTTCGTCGTCTTCATCGCTTGTGGGGACTCATCTTGAAACTGACCTGTGCCTCGAGTGTGATCGGTCCGTCGCGTCTCCGGGGCGTATTAAAGGTCGTGTTAACGCTACGTCACATTATATATATATATATATATATATATATAATCACGATTATGTACAGCCAACAGGCCTTGAAGCCAGGGAAAGCATCCGGAAAGTTCGCTGTGGTTGAACTTGAAATGTATAAAATGCTAAATTAAAGCAGGTTGTGGATTTGGCTACCACTGACGGCAAGTTGTCTTCCCGTCCTCTTTATATACCTTTTATTATTGTTTGCTACCATTTTACTTTCAACCACAGCTAATTTCTCCAATAATTTTCTTGACTTCGTCGCTTGTTGGCTTTATAGGGCCATGAATAACGTTCAACACGCGCACCCTATCGAGTGAGGCTAGCTTAGCGGGGGTATTTGACGAATTATATGGAATTGTGTGGTATGTTATTGGCCTTAGTGAGGTTAGAAGAACTGGTGAGGCTTATACAGTGCTGACTAACGGCCACGTCCTCTGCTACAGAGGTCTTCCAGATAAGAGAGAAGACGGAGTAATATTTCTAGTCCATAAGGACATAGCGGGCCACATAGATGAATTCTACAGCTATAATGAGAGGGTAGCAGTCGTCGTAATGAAGCTGAATAGGAGGAATAGAATGAAGGTAGCACAAGCCTACGCCCCTACCTCCAGTCACGATGATCAAGAAATAGAACAGTTTTATGAAGATGTGGAATTAGCAATGAGAAAGGTGCAAACTCAGTGTACTGTAGTCATGGGCGACTTCAATGCAAAAGTGGGGAAAAGCAGGCTGGTGAGAAAGCAATTGGCAACTACGACATCGGTTATAGGAACACTAGAGGAGAGATGTTGGTGGAAGTTGCGGAAAGGAATAGGCTCCGAATAATGAATACCTTCTTCAGGCAGCGCAGCAACAGTAAGTGGACCTGGAAAAGCCCTAATGGTGAAACTAGGAATAAAATATATTTCATACTCTCTGCCGATCCCAGCATAGTGCAGGATGTAGAAATGTTTGGTAGGGTAAAGTGCAGTGACCATAGGTTAGTCAGGTCTAGGATTTGTCTCAATTTGAAGAGAGAAAAAATAAAATTAGTCAAGAAGAAACACGCCAACCTAGACGCAGTAAGGGTAAACGCAGACTAATTCAGGCTGTTACTCGCAAACAAATATGGACCTTTAGAACAGGAAGATGAAGACAACATAGAGGTAATGAATGAAACCGTAGCAAGCCTGATCTCAGAAGCAACAATTGAAGTGGGAAGTAAGGCACCAAGGCAACCAGCAGGTAAGCTCTCCCTAGTAAAAAAGGAGCTAATAAAGAAACGGCAAAACATGAAAGTGTCAAACTAGAGAGATCAGATAGAATTATCTGAACTGTCGAAACTGATCAACAAGAAGAAAGTAAGGGATATCCGAAATTATAACGTGGAAAAGATTGAGGAAGCAGTAAAAGATGGACACAGCATAAATCAGTGAGAAGAACATTTGGATAGGACGAGGCTAAATCTATGCACTGAACCGATTTCTTAAAGTCTTCCATTGACAACGGCGATTTTGTCGGTTCTGTATTTCTTGATTTCACTAAAGCCTTTGACACCGTTAATCATGATATTTTATTTACTAAACTAGAATCACTCGGTATAACTGGTCCACCTTTAACTTTTATAAGAAATTACTTGCTTGATCGCGATCAGTCTGCATAGATGGCGTTTATTCAAACGTTAAGGTGATTAATCAAGGGATGCCGCAGGGTTCAATACTTGGGCCTCTATTGTTTTGTATCTACATTAATGACTTACCTGATTGCATTAATCTTTCTAAAGTTGTCCTTTACGCTGATGATACCACCATTTCCATGTCACATAAATCGTTAACAACGTTAATCACTAAGCTGAACAATGAATTAACCAAAGTTGTTCAATGGTGTCGTTCAAACAACCTAATCTTAAACCCACTTAAAACTCACTTCATCATTTTTAAAACATCTCAAAAAGTCCTCCCTTATCTACCCCAGGTATCCATAGACCATCATTTAATCCCAGCGGCTGAATATATATCATTCCTTGGCATAAAATTAGACCCGCACTGGAAGTTCAATAATCATATTGCTTATGTGAAACAAAAAACTGCTTTTGGTATAAGAGCTCTCATTAAATCTCGTCCATATTTTGTCTGTTCACGCCTTATTGTCCTTTATACTTTGCCTTCATACATAGTCACATCACATATGGCATTACTTCATGGGGAAATACATTTAACGTTCACCTTTCGTCCATACAGCACATTCAGAACCAGGCCATCCGCATTATTACCAAGAGTGCTTTTTACTCTAATGCTTCCCCGCTCCTTCAGGCTAACTTCGTTCTTCCTGTATCTGGTTTGTTCAAATTTAATTTACTTATTATTCTATTTAAGTGACTTAACAAACAGCTCGCGCTTTCATTAATAGACTCTAGGTTGCTCATAAATACCAAAAGCACTAGGTTTGCCCATAATCACAACTTTCTATTACCGAAATGTAACACGAACTATGGCCAAATGACATCTTACTTCTCGGCGATTAAATTTTGGAATACCTTACCCTATGCACTTAAATCATCAACCTTGCATGCCTTCAAGTATAAACTTAAGAAATTGATTTTGTATAACTAGTTGTCCTGTTTAATTTACTTTGCGTTTAAAGTGTATAATTATTGGTTAAATAGGTTTGTATAATTGAGATTGATAATGTGCGTATTTTTCCTAATTACAAGTATGAATCCTTTTATAGAATCGTGTGTATTCCTTTCCACTACCATGTCAACTATTTATTTACTTGTAGATTGCATAATTTTTATACTGCTCTATCAATTAATCATTTTGTACCAATCTTGTTAACCGAGGGTCCCGCTGCAGTGGTATGACTTTGGGACCCTCGCCTGTATACTACTAACAACCAACTATGTATCCTGGATGAATAATAAACTGAAACTGAAACTGAAAGATAAGCAGGGTAATATCATCAGCAATTTTGATGACATAGTAAAAGCATCGGAAGAATTCTATACTGACCTGTACAGTTCCCAGAGCAGCCAAACTACTTTGATTCGAAGTAGTGATGAAGAGGATACAGAGCCTCCTTCTATAACTAGCGATGAAGTTAGAAGGGCCTTGAAAGACATGACCAGCGGAAAAGCTGCTGGAGAAGATCTAAGCACGGTCGATTTGATCAAGGATGGAGTATATATCATGCGTGAAAAGCTAGGCGGCGGTATGACTAATAAATAGTAGGATTGATATAAATCGGGACCCTCGGTTCCCTTTATATATATATATATAGGGTTTTTCAGCGAACACTTTCAACAATTCTGAAAGGTCGCCTGTGGCAGATAGCACAATTCTAGTTCATGAGCTGGTCTACTCGAAGAGGCGGACATTACTTGCACAAGAAATTGAAATGCATAATCGAATAATTAACAGTAATTCACTAATTAATGTTTTTAACTAATTACCTGATGGCCCATATTGTAATTTACAAATTGTAGCTGTGGAGTTCGCAAGGACGGATCCACTTAGAACTAATTCTCAGGATGACACCAGTTTCGAGATATTAATTCCCGAACTTTGCGGAGAAATGCATTGGCGTTCCAGTTAGGTTCTAAACAAAACGTCGCTTTATGCATTGCAGCACAAAATTAACTGGAACGCCAATGCATTTCTCCGCAAAGTTCGGGAATTAATATCTCGAAACTGGTGTAATCCTGAGAATTAATTCTAAGTGGATCCGCCTTGCGAACTCCACGGCTACAATTTGTAAATTACAATATGGGCCATCAGGTAATTAGTTAAAAACTTAATTAGTGAATTTTTGCCAATAAGTCTATTATGTATATCAATTTTTGAGCAAATAATGTCCGCCTCTTCCTGTAGACCAGATCATTAACTGGAATTGCGCTATCTGCCACAGGCAACCTTAAATAAATTTTGAAAGTGTTCGCTGAAACACCCTGTATATACAGATTGCTACTGAATGGTGCTCCTGAACAATCATTTGCAATGTGGTGAACACTGTTAAACACATGGATCCGGGCCTCTAAACGGCAGGATATAACGCCCACGCATTTCTATCCTGTTTACAGCTTAAATGCCACTAAATGCTTTTAAATACCGTGGCCCGCGCTGGGATACACTGTATGTTCAAAAACAGGCCCATGGTGTATGGCGGTTGAAGAATCCAGCTATCCCCTTTCCTCCCGTCTCCTCCTCTTTCTCAGAATGCATTATTTGATGTCGTCATCTGCTATCCGTCCACTCTATAATCAGGTTCTGCTTCCCTCTCTCACGTATGCATTTCCAGTCTGGTGGCCGACATTCCCTACCTCACAATTTAAGTGCAAAATTCTATGGATTCAGCGTACCCTGCTATTAACAATCATTTCGCATTTGTGCGCATTTCGCACAACGCGACCATCCTCTCTTCACGTTCTTGCGAATACCCTACCACTACCAATAGAATTAGACCGTTTAAATGCCCAATTTTCATTATTTACACTCAAAGCCGTTACCTTCTATGGTCCTACTACTTATAATCCGATGCAAATTCAGTTCACCCTTGATCCCTGGGACATTCACCATAGCCGTAAACAACTCTTTATTTTTCACCGCCTTCACCTTCATGAGGTACCCTCAGTAACCTCACTCCCAGTCTACCATGTCTACACGGATGGATCCTACACACCACATTCCTCTGGTTTGGCATTTCTCCTCTTTAACGCTCGTGGACAAATTACGAAAGTAGGCGGATATAGAATCATTGGAGCTACAAGTTCCTATTTAACGGAGGCGATTGCACTGTTAGAAGCTCTTGCATATATCCGCACTTTGTCGAACAATACCCCGGTCAGCATATATTATGATTGTTTATCGTTATTGACTGCGCTATCCTCTCTTACTGCCACTAATCCGTATGTATTTCAACTCAAGCAACTACTGTTATCAATTTGTCCTCTCCGTCACGTGGCTCTTTATCATGTCCCCGCGCATTGTGGGGTCGAAGGTAACGAAATGGCTGATCTTTTGTGTTTGGGATGAGGTGCGCATTTGTGTTTTGATCTACGATCAAAACACAAATGCGCACCTCATCCTATGCGCAGTGGAACGTGGCGTGGACGCGACACAACACGGACACTGAACTTTTTCTGTGGGTCCCCAGCATCAATAAAATACCTATCTTTCTTCCGCCTAAAAACCACTCGCATGTTTCATCAATGCACATGCTAGGATGCCTTTTTATTATTTCCGGTTTAACCTCTCCCCTAATAGCAATTGTGCGTGTGGGATGCCATGCACAGATGTACTGCACTTTTTCAATGACTGCCCTCTCACCGATCATCTCGCCCGTTTATTAAAGGACAATTTTCAAACTATAATTACACCTAACCATTATAATGTTTTACTTAATAAGAAGCGGAAGAAGGCACTACTCATTCAACTTTACCACCTTATAGCCTCATTTACATTCCCGGCCACTTCACAATCAGACCATGTCCAAGCGAGTGCTCTAGTTTCTTTTTCTTTTTTTTTCCTCATTCATTCTCAGCTTTCGTTCCATGCTGTCGTTTGTTATGCCGACAAAGGTGGAGCTTGGCTCCGGGGACAGTCTGGACGGAATGTCTGACACACACAGGCATCTTCATTATCTCCTACCAAGTCGTTTTCGCTCTTTATTACTTCTTTGAGCCACAAGCTCACCCCTGGGCTAGTTTTGCAGGCATTCGTCAACGGAGCCAATGGGTCCAGCTTGGTGCCAGAGGGCCTGACTGGCTGTAATGCTGGCGCCTCGTGAAAGCCTTCGTCATTGAAGCCAACTGGACTATCTGGACTGTTCCTGCTGGCTGTTTTTTTTTCTTTCTTCTCTCTTGCTTTTCTATCTTTGTTATTTTCGTTTCTTTTTAATTACTTTGTTTTCTTTATATTCTTTCTAATTGTATGTATGTATGTATGTCAAATACGTGTATGTTTGTAAAATAAAAAATCACAGCATATCCACGGGGTGAATGATGATGAGTGGGCGAAGCTCCGGAGGGAATCATCGGATCTCCCGCTTAAGGGGACGCTAGCACAAACGCGTTAGAAACGCGCAGTACTCTCTAGTAAGGGGGAGCGGCCACAGCGTCTTACGCAGCCATTTACACATGCCGGAACGTGCACCGCGTTTGCCGACGCCATCACATGACTGCTGAGAGAGTATACCCCCCCGTATTCATAAACGCTCCTTGACTTGAATTTAACTTGCCATCGCCTTGGGCAGCGCGTTCGAAACGCGTTGAAGGTAAGGCGGAGAGGCCACAGCGTCTTACACCAGCTTCTTACAGGTGCCGTAACGCGCTAGCACAAACGCGTTAGAAACGCGCTAGAAACGCGGCCTTTCGTTAATGTTGGGTATTTATTGCCATCGTGGTGCGTGTGTCTATGTGCGCTTCGTGGCGTAGTGGTTAGCGCCGCGCGTTCGGAAGCGAGGGTTCCCTGATTCGATTCCGCGCTACGGACACAACTTTCGGAATTTTTTTTTCATAAAACGCCGGAAGCGTTCTCCGGAAGCCGGAAGCTGGCTTCCGGAACCGGAAGCGGAACCGGAAGCGGAACCGGAAGTGGAATGGCAGCGGAAGCGGAAGTGGAACCGGAAGCGGAAGTCGGCTTCCGGTTATACTATACGTATACATATATATTGCCACACCTTACAACATGTGGGACATAATTAGAAAACCGAAGACGCGCGCTTGTCCGCGCGCCATGCGCCGGCACCTGCTTTGACGGGCGCCAGCGAAGAGGCAGACGAAGTTACTCCGATCCACGCGCGGGTGCCTGAGCTTTGCGTTTGTTCAGCTGGCGGTCAGAGACTCGATGCTCAACGCCTCAACGCTTCAGGTCGTCTGTTCTCCTAGAACGTGACATTTCTGGTGGAGGTGTGGGGTAGCCCTCGACCTATGCAACAGACCCCTCCTAGCAGCAAGAACATCAGCGCCGTACCGGAGCTTACACCAGTGCACCGTGCCAGCCGGAGAATTCGGGGACTGGCCCCTGAGATTGTGCCGTCAACCAGGAGCACAATGGCTGCGGTGGAAGGTACGGCGACAGTACCAACTCATTTAACGTTGCAGAGCCCGCGAGTGCCACGTTCCTTCCACGGCGACCTTTATGAAGACGTGGAAGACTGGCTGGACGACTTTGAACGAGTAGCAGATTGCAACGAGTGGGACGATCGAGCGAAATTAAAAAATGCGTATTTCAGCCTCGAGGACGGTGCTCGCATCTGGTTCCAGAACCGCGAAGAGGCCCTGACATCATGGCGTGAGTTACGTCGGCGGCTCTTGGACACGTACTCGAGCCCCGATCGCCGAGAGCGAGCAGAACGGTCCCTCCAATCGCGTGCTCAGAAGCCCAATGAAAGTGTTCTGATGTACGTTGAAGACATGACACGTCTCTTCAGGCGAGCCGACCCTAGCATGCCGGAAGACAAGAAGCTCCGTCATTTGATGCGGGGTGTCAAAGAACAGCTCTTCGGTGGGCTTGTTCGTAACCCGCCGAGGACGGTTACCGCCGTCCGCGCGCCATGCGCCGGCACCTGCTTTGACGGGCGCCAGCGAAGAGGCAGACGAAGTTACTCCGATCCACGCGCGGGTGCCTGAGCATTGCGTTTGTTCAGCTGGCGGTCAGAGACTCGACGCTCAACGCCTCAACGCTTCAGGTCGTCTGTTCTCCTAGAACGTGACAATATGTATATATGGGTATACATACATATACGGACACACAACGCCATCTATTGAGCAATTCATAAAACTAGACGTGGCTACCTACTACGACGGGGACGAACGGGTGCCGCTATAAGGAGCTTCGCCCCTAAAAGCCGAGACGGGCCGTGCCAAGTCATTGCAGACACCTAGCTTCCGCTTACTGCCAGGACATGCGCCAATGTCTTTTCCGTCTTTTGGGTCGGCTCACCCTGGCATTCTTTTCTTTTTTTTTCACATTGGCGTTTCACTAAACTTTTCTTTGGGTTATACTCCTATTTAGTTTCTTTTGATTGGTTTGAGCCTGCGATACTTTGGTGGTGCGGGCTACCCTCATTTTCATTTAGGTTCTTTTTCTTATTTCGAGGGAGCCAAAAGTAAGCCAATTATACATAATTTACGGGTTGCTTTTTGACACTATACAGGATGTTCTTTCATTACCTGTTAGAAATTGCATAATTCTAATCACGGAACCGGTTTACTCGAAGAGGTGGACATTGCTACCACGAAAAATCAGAATGTGTTAGCGAATTTTGAACAAAATTTCTCTAATTACGTTTTCTTGTAATTACGTTACGGCCCATTGCAGTTTATAAATTGTAACCGGTTAGTACACCAGCCATATCGATTTGGATCCAATTCTGACGATGGCACATCTTTTAAGTTATGCGCCGTTAAACTCGCGCTGAAAAATTGGGAGGACGCTTAAGCTTAAGAGTGGAACGCGGTAGCATTCGAAGATCCCTGAGTGCTTCTCACACTTCCCGGCAGTTGCAGCTTATGCAACCATAATGTTTACCGGGAAACGGTGGCGGCGAACGCTATGCACGAAGGCGAGCTTTCTGGTAGGAACACGGCCTCTTGCCTGGGCCAATCTTCTGTAATTATATCGCACTTCTAATATTTCAGTCTAAGAAGATTTAACATAAAAGGCATGCAGCTGTCAGTGTCTTCTTTCATGACATTTTTTTTCTGCGCTGTCATTCTCAAAATTCTGAGCAATAACTATGTAAAGAATGTAAGACAAGGTATGAGGAACTTCGTGGATAGAATAACTTTAGTACCGTATCGACCCTATAGAACATATACGGCAACTTTTGCTCACGAGACGCCAACCGCGGCACCGACGCCGACACTGGATTTTCTGCGACACGGTGCCCTTAACGCTGTCGCGTTAAAATGCGCTGTTTTTGCACTCACTTTTCAGAGCGTAGCTCTTAGGCGTAATTTCCTGGGTTGAGCGTCGACGTCTCGCGGCGTAACCGCGCGAACATGCTCGCGCCACCGCTCGCGCGTTCGTCGTCGTCTTCTTTTACAGCTGGCTGCGATGCCGCTCATCATGCCAGTGTTCCCATACCGCCCCTCGCTCTGCGAAGGCGCTGACGGCACTGGCCCACTGCCAGTCTGTGAGTTGATTGCGGTCTCAAATTCTTTACCTCAATATATCGCGGAATGAAAACAAGAATACAGCTGCGCTAAAATTTCGCTTTAGGGAACATCGTAAACGCTGGACATTAAAAAAAGTTGTTTTGTGCATTTAACCGTCGCGCATTTTGAAAATTATTATCTTGAAACTGCTGTCACCCTGGGAATTTGGTTCTAGTGGACACTCCTTGCGAATGCACACGCTAGAACTGGTAAATTGCATTAGACGCTGTGAATTATTTATTTCAATAGACATATAACAAAATTTTCATAATTGGTTCATAATGCACTTCGAAGTATTGCCTGAAGGAAGGAAGGAGGAAAGAGAAAAGCAGAATGCAGGGAGGTTAACCAGAGTGACGTCCGGTTGGCTACCCTACACCGTGGGAATGGGAAAGGGGAACACAAAGATACCTGCCTCTTCAAGATATCTATATAGTTCAAGGACTAGCATTGTGCTATCTGCCACATACTACTTTTAAACATTTTGTATACAATAAAAGGAGAAAGAAAATGAAGTGTTGACATTTCGCCGGGTTTTAGAAGTGCCCGGCAGGGCAGACAAGATATAGGTAAAAACAATTTCTTCATTTGTTTCGCTGTCTGTTTATCTTTATTTCTCTCCCTGTACCTCCTGTACTCATTTCACACTCTCTCCACTTCGCTTTAAACTGCGTGTTCAACCCGGCCGTCCGTGCCCGTTTCTGGTCGAAAGAGGTAACTCACATTGTTAGCCACCTGTAAAGAATACGATGTCGAGAGCTGCAATCGCTCGCAAAACCGTACTTGAAAAATATCAGGCACATGCTATAGACGGTTTCATCCAGCGCCACCGCTCTCTGGCAACGCTGTGCGCCGGCATCCGGCGCCCCTAGGAAACTTCCGGTAGCCGTTCCTTATGCTCGTTTTTGCTGGTATTTGTTCGCTCGCGCGATCGTCCTGTGCATATTCTGTGGCATTCAGTGTGTTGCGTGACGGCGAGTAGCTCTTGGAGCATCGACTGTTTTCATTAGGTTTACTCGTCAACGGTGTTTTTCAAATCTGGGAGCCTACCAAGAGCTCCCAGATTTGCTCTGCTCACTTCATCCAAGGTAGGTTACTACGTGGAGTAGCCGGACTGCCATAATGCTGAATAATATAAGTGATACTGCACGATTGTTCTGGCCGTATGTCGCGTAACTCACGTGAGAGCAGCCCGAATCTCGCCCCGAGTTTGCCCGCTCGTCCAGTTTCTTGCCTCGGCGTAGGTCGCCATGCTACGAACATGAGTTAAAATTATTGCTTAGCCGGTGCCATGCTGCCGCCGTTTAAT
>NC_051155.1:80319528-80434528 GCF_013339745.2 Dermacentor silvarum | reverse complement strand
AACACGCTGCCGTCTCCATGGCCCCAGCGAAGTATTTTGAATTGATTATCTGTCTGTGATACACAAGATCAGTGGTGGTTCCCCATTGGGTTGTCTGTACAGTTGGAACACTGGCTAAGTCCAGGTTAAATGTGTCCTTCAAAGGAACAACAAGAGAGTCTGGAGCACGAATGAAGTCACCAGCCACCACACACAGTTCACTGCCGTCTTGTTGTTGCTGCGGCTGAGATGGTCGGGCAGGTCGCTGAGCCTCCTGGCAACGCCGCTTTGCTAGACGTTCCTCCCTTTGCTCCGGTGTCTCCGCAGCACGTTTAGCCTTATTCTGCTCGTTGTTCCTACACTCAACCATTAATTGCCAGGCAACAACTTCGGGATCTGATGAGTTAAGCTTCTCCGCTCTTCTACGCCGCTGAGCAGCAATTTCACTCTCCTTCGCCATGGCTATGCCACACTGGCAAACGCTCAGGGCAAACGCCGGGAAAAAGCCTGGTGCACCAGCTCTGCGCCGTGTGACGTCACTGCTCCTGGCGCATGCGCAGCACGGCTCTCCAGGAGCCACGCGAAACTGCTCAACCTCGGCCAGTGTAGCTCGCGCTACAAAATGTCGCCGTTTCACCCAAAAGGTGAAGCATCAATAGCGATAGCAAATTAGTAGAGAGCTATACGGAGTAAGGATAGTAGTTTTATCAGCTGTATAAACTTGGACATGCAGCAGCACCAGCAACACGCAGAACTGTTCTCGACGCCGTCGGCGTTTTGCCCGCAGTAGCACCGAACGCGCGCGGCGTTGGTGATTGTTGCCGGTCCCTCTGGTGGTGGCTCTGAGGTTTTCGACGAGATCAGAACGGGACACTCGTCGAGCAGCGTCGAAGTCTTTACCACCTTCTCCCCTCGCAACGTTTTTACATAAATACGCATTCGGTGCCGCAGCTAAACATCGCCTCCCCTCGCTCCCTCCTCAGTTTTTCCTTTCCTTCATGCTCGACACCGCGAGAGGTACGTAAGGGCATGATCGAATGAACCAGATGAGGAAGTGAAGAGCCGCGAAGCGAAACGTCATCAAGTATCTTCGACTCCTGCGCTGGCAATTACTCCCAGAAGCAATTGGTTAATAGCTCTTTCAGTGCGGTATGCGCGATCGGTTGGGATTCCAATCGGGCAGTCCGTATTAATAACCTAAAACGAAATAAAATGACATCATTGATTGCGTCACGAAAACATTTGTCTTTAAGCTTCTTCAGAGTGTTGGTAGTACCACGGCTTGACTGGACTCTCCGCTCGCGTTACGCGCGCAGTGAGTGCAGTCCAGCCACTGTAGTACATGCGTCTAATTTTTTTATCCACGGAGCATTCAACGTGGTAAGGAAGCTCTTCACCTGCTTGGATAATCACCTTCGAAGGTCTCTCGGGGGTATATTTTGAAGGGCCGTGCAGCAACTACATTTTGTACAAAAGTGCCTAATAAGTGAACATTTTTGTGCTATTAAGAGAAAATGTTTTTATAACCTTTCAACGCAATTAGGAGTGCTTAGCATACATTCCTAAATGAAGAAAGTACTTACATTTTTAAAGCCATAGCAACACATGCTTTTATTGGTATCCAATCGATGTGGCCCAACACCCGCACAATCGCAGCCGCCGTTTAAACCACTGGTCGGCCTTACGATCCGCGTTTCCTTCAATTTTGCCTGAACTCTTCGACATGAAGCCGCCTTTTTCATCGAAGCTGGAGACTTCTCGAGCAAATAATGTATGTCTTAGTATATAGTCTGAGAGCGAGGTATATAAGTCCTTATTCTATGTTAAAAACCTACCGCGAAATATGCTGGGCACTTTGTTGCATTGTAAGTAAATAGTTATCCAATGAAAAATACGTTCTGCGTCTATGTCTGCATCAACGTGTGTGCATGAATGTACAGCATGCTTTCAGATCGCGTACTCAGATAAAATAGGCATTCCGCAAAAGCATACTTCAGGTCGTAGGAGAAAAACTTACGCTTTTAATAAGCTTGCATATAGGGCGCAGCTGATATAACGATATAGACAATACCTCAATCCGAATTCAATCTCACCTTCGAAATAATTAGGCATGCAAGCTTGCAGTTCATCTCGCCTGCTTGCAACCACTTCATGGCACACCTCACTTTGCCTGACACTTCGCACAATAGCGTCGTGCCCGCCTAATACAGCGCGTGAACTTCAATACAGTGTGCACGTTTTTTTTATTGTTTTTATTCGTTTTTTTATTGACACAACTACAATTAGTTATGTCAATTAACGGCTCGTCTTCCGCACGGAGAATTGCTTGCATTCCAGATAGCAGGAACTGCTCATTGCGTTGGTGCTGATCATACAAAGGTAGCGCAAGGTACAATGGGGAAATCGCGCTTATTCCAGGGTAATTATGCTTCGAAGCCGTCGACTTGCAAGGCTAGGAATGAAGTTGTTGTGGGTTTCGACATAGCAGCAAAATCTCGCCTGATTATATTACATTTTCAAACTGCTGATTCGTTCTCTAAACGACAGTCACCGCGGTAACAAGGTGACTTTAGCGTTTTGGCCGCGCATGTTGCATTCCGACAGAAACGCAAGAACGCTTATGTCATTCTTTCGGTGCGCGTTGAATAACTGCAGGTGGCCATAATTAATCCACAGCTCCCCATTGCGGCATCCCTCGTAATCCACAGCAGTGTCGGGAAGCTTAGTCCCACATTATAAATTCTTTAACCCCGCCTCAATTTGTTTCCTCCCTTCATTCCTTTAACCTCGGCGGCACTGCAGGTATGGCCACGGTAGCTAGTTGCAACGTCACGCGCATGCGCCTGGCAGGTGAAGAGCTGAAAACAAGCTAGCTTGTGCAAAGCAGTGAAGCTTCCGATATTTGCAATGTATTTACGGTAGGCTCACGGGCGGAGATACCTACGCGAATTGCTGCTTCAATATAAACGCTGAATCATCAACTACAACGGAGCAGCATAATAGGATCGGTTCGAGAGCATTCTTCTTGATACTCACAAAGCCTATATATGTCAGTTTTTCGGACAGGACATCGCTGTTGAGGCGAGCGGAGGTGAATGGAAATATTTTTCTGTTCAACAAACTTAGACGTGCCGGCAAAATCTTGCCCGCTTATTTGATGTCTCAGAATAGCGGAGCCGTATTGTCGTTATACCGTCGAGGCAGCGCAACAGCGCAACGTTGAAGCAAGCGCACCTAAATGAAGTTGCAGGTGTGCATGTTAGCGTCGGATCAGTTTTATTTGAACCTTGTGAACGAGGTTGAAAGTTTCTCAGACAAATCCCAGTTCCCGGTTAAACAGCGACTGCAGCGAACAATCCGCAGGAGAGCGAATAAAGACAAAGCATTGAAGAACAACATTCGCCTGGCGTAGCTGTTTTTGTTTTCGCATAGTTCCCATGCTCAGTAATCTTACCCTGTTTAGCCTTTTCACCGCACATGACAGCTGTTGGAAGCGCCATTCGTATACTGCTACTCATTTAAATACATCTTCGCTATCGCCAACCATCTAAGCATCGGTAACAGGTACACAAACTATATGTATACCACGCACCATCGCCGGCGGTGAACGATCGACATAAAAGGAGAACCTTGGAAGCACAAATTATATACTGTAGAGAGGCACTCTAGTTTAATTAATTAGAGCGTAGAGCACTGCAGTGAGAGGTTACACAGCGCAGGCAACACAGGCACACGGCTTCGACCAACTCGTCGTCGTCGTCTTTTTTGAAGCAGTGCGTACTGCTCGTTCTTCTTCGTCGTCGATACGGGGGAGAGGATAGACATCTTTCCGGGTTATCTTGTTCAGGTGTCGATAGTCCACACAAAAACAAATTGTCCCATCTTTCTTTTTCACCAGCACTACTGGAGAGACCGATGGACTGTGGGAAGGTTGTATCACGCCGCTTTGAAGCATGTCGCCTACGTGCTCGTCGATGACACGGCGCTCCGTCGCGGACACACGGTATGGACGCTACCGTAGTGGGACATGGCTACCGGTGTCGATGTGATGAACGACTGTAGCTGTACGACCTAAACATCGTTGTTGGAGGTCACAAGAAGTGCGAAATCGGGTAAGGAGGTCGACGATCTGCGCGCGCTGACTCGGAGTGAGCTGCGTATCAATACACCGAGCAAACGTTCTGTCACATGCAGGCTCAGACGCAGAGACAGGAAGAGCCATGGCGTCAACCTGAAGAGGAGTCGAGTCATCAGGCACATCGTAGAGAAAGTTCGTCTCAAATTCGTCAGCAGACCCGAGGCACTCGCCATGTCGTAGGTTTGATGGAAACGAAAACGGATTCATAACGTAAAGTGCGCTGGAGCTCTGGCGAATGGGAAGGATGGCGAAGGGAAGCAAGAAGGGATGACGGCGTGAAGAGAACTGTGGTATCGCAGAAAGCAGCACAGGAAACGGGCACAAGGGCGGAAGAGAAAGCAGGGATATCGGCGTCGGCGGCGACGAACACTCTAGCAGAAGAAAGAGGCAAATCTTCAGAAAGACTTCCGCAAAATGGAGTCAGCGCAAGTTCTGCACGGGCACAATCAATAACTGCGCGATGAAAAGAGAGGAAGTCCCCTCCTAGAATGATGGCATGAGAGCAGCGGGGAAGAACAACAAACTCAATGTGATATAAACTGTCTTGTATGGCGACACGGACGGTGCAAGTTCCTACAGGCTCAATTGCCTCAGAGCTTGCTGTACGTAGCGAAAAAGCGGAAAACGGCGTCCCGACCTTTCGGAGCGTACGGCGAAGCTGGTCGGCAATCACTGACACCGCGGCACCGGTGTCGACAAGCGCGTGAACAGCGATACCGTCCGCATAAACTTCGATGACATTCGCAGGGAATAAGCGAGGGCTTGAGCAGTTCGATGAGATCGCAGTTCTTGCCTCCGGAACTGCGCCTTTTAGTTTTCCTCCACAGCGGGGGGGGGGGGGGGGGGGGGGGGGAGGCGGCGGACAAGGGGGGTCAGGGAACGTCGACGGGGAGGGGGAGACCGATGTGATGTGTTTTGTTGTCACCGATCTCGGAGGCGTGCGGGTGTTATAAGAGATGGAGAAGGAAGACGGATGGCAACACAGCAAACAGATTTTTTAATAACACGCACACTCAAAACTAAAAATCAAGCACACCCAAGCACACTACGGGAAGGAATACTAATGAAAATACAAACTAAAGTACAAAGCCTAATGTACAAAACATTCTACTTGGCGCCTATGCGCGTCCGTGGCGGCTAACTCCTCAAAGTCGGGCAACCCTGTCTTATCTCTGAGACGCTACAAATAAGAGTCACCTTGCTGCGTTCGTCGTTGCACGTTTGTCTGAGTCCGAAGCTCGTCGGCCCTTTTTCTCCAGCAGTAGGTGTACTCGTTGATGCTATAGTCGCTTTTGCCTTGTTGTCGGCGCGTCGTCTCTTTACCAGTAGGGAGCTCGCCGGTGCTTCGTCGGTGATGAGCTCGTCGGCTAGTCCGCAACGGCGGTCGCCGTAGCTTAGGGCCTACCTGCCTAGGCTTAGCGTCGGGACGCGTTCCAACTCCTTCAAGAGTGCCGACGTGGCGTCCCGAGGAGAATCAATCGTGCCGGTCTGCCGCAGAAGGGGGAGCCTCTCTGGGGTGCCTGGTCCTGCCGTGAGAAGCTGCCGCTCGTCCAGGAGCCTCGCCCGAACTTGCCGAGGTCGACGGCCACGCCTTGGACGGCCAACGTCACGGACTCAACCAGACCCCCAAGTCTCCCGTCGCCAGTGCGGTGCTGGCGATGCGACCTTCCTGGCCCGGAACCACGTCGATAATCCTCAGACAGCGCCGTTCATCCCTCGATTACGGCTCGGCTCACGCGCCTCGCGCGCTCGCGCGGTTCAGAACGCTCCGCTCACATCGTCTTTGTCTTCTTTTATGGCGCCGCCGGCGTCTTACTCATGACATGGCTCCCCTTTTTAAGAGTTTTTTCTGAAAAAACTGCTTTCTGTCCGTCTTCTTTCTTGGTGGCGAACTTGACTCTTGTGACTTGGGTGCCTTTCTGTGCTTCGTCGGTGCATACCGATTATCACCACACTTCACTGCACTGTCGCGCACATTTCACTGTTTGCCCTGTTCACAACACTCATGAGTTCATTGTTCACGCCACTTCAAATATGTACATTTGTTTTGTACACGTTATGTTCTCACTGCTTAGTCAATCCATCGCCCTACTCATGTAATCTGCCCCCACGTTCTGTCGTCCCTTAATATACTCTATGTGTAAAGTAAGGCTCCCTCTCATTATATATGTTATACGTCGGCTTAGCTTTATATGCACGGGCTCCTCTGTTAAACACTGCATCTCGCTCCGCCCAACTTCTATTTGCTCGGGTAGGTCTGAAAATCCTTCCTCGACCTTGTTTCTCTGCCTGGGGCCTGCCCATTGTTTGCATCTTATCTCGTGTGTCCTCCTTGGGCTCGACTCGTCCCGTTCCCAACTTGTGCCCCACAAATTCCCTAGTCCTGTAGCCTATCTCACACTTGGTTGGCTCTATCGTCAATCCTATGTCCTTGTCATCGGCAATCGCCAAACAAACACCAGTCTTCTCCTCGTTTTTCCCCTTAGCCATCGTCTTTTGGCATACGTCACATGCTTTTACATATCGTTTCACGTCACTCTGCACTCCCAGCCAAAAGAACTCTTCTGTTATTTTTTCTAGCGTGCTTTTCATTCCCTGGTGACCTGCCGTTACACTATCATGCCCTAACTTCAGTACTTTATTCCTCAGTTCCTTCGGGACCATCAATTGTAATACTTTCCTACCTGAACTAAATATACATTTCCGGTACAATAAATTATTCTTCTTTATAAACTCCGCTACTGTCCGACCCCTTTTCCTTTGCACCCGTTCACCTATCTTCTGTTCACACTTTCTTATCGACTCATCCTTGTTCTGCAATTCTCTAAATTCTTCTACAGTTATATTTAACCCCTTCACGGCCGTAACCTGCAATGCTGGCAAAGGTTTGATGCCCTTGCTACTTGCTCGTGTTTGTACTACAGCGGCTACGTCTGTGTCTTGCAATTCCACCTTTCGCGCTTCTAAGCGTTCCTTCTCTTCTACGTCCTTCTCGGTCCTCTTCCAATTTGGGTCGGGGTCATCTGCCTTCCTCACTCCCGGTACATTTCCCACAATCAAATCATAGAGGGGATGGATCGTCTACACATCTAGCTGTGACTAGTCCTGTATAGAAGGGTGTCGATATTTGGATCTGTGCCTCTGGCAGATACTTGACTGACTTGTCTACCAAGATCACTGGTTTAAAGTATCCGGTTATGCTTTCATGCGGCACTAAACTTTTCCTCACTAAAATTGTATTTGCTCCTGTGTCTCTCAGCACTGTAACCTTGTGCCCTTCTACCTCGCCTTCCACTACAGGCATGTTCTGTCCTCTCTGTCCTTCCTCTCTTGCGCTCATAATGCATGCAGTCTGATCCATGTAACTAGTCCTGCATTCATCTGCTCTGTGACCTTTCTTTTGGCACAACTGACAAACTACCGGTGCTTCGTGACGATTATCTCTCACTCGACAGTTCATCGCTACATGACCCAGCCGATTACATAGGAAACACCTCTGCGGTCCCCTTGGTCTGTTCATTTGTCCTTGATTCTTCACCTCTTCTACCGCTGCTGCGTGCGTATCTTTATCACTCTTTCCCAAATTCTTCAACCCTTGTGCTTCTACGAACTGTTCGGCTTGTTCGGCCATCTGCTTTACTGTTTGCAACTTTCTTTCTTTGAGAAATATTGCCAGACTGTTACTGCACCTGGCCAGAAATTGTTCACCTACGACTTTGTCACGAACTGCTTCATACGTTTTGTCAGTCTCTGAAAGCTCTATCCACCTTTCAAAGTAGTTAGTTAGTCGGCACGCAAACTGTTTGCCTGTCTCCGAGTCTTCTGGCTTGCATGAGCGAAACTTCTCTCGAAACCCTTCTGCCGTCAGCCTGAATCTCTGTAATAAAATATTTTTCACCTTGTCGTAGTCTAGTCATTCTTCAGCTGACATACGCCCATATACACTCAACGCTTCACCCACTAAACATAGGCTTAAGGCGTTAGCCCACTCGCTCTTCTCCCAGCCTTGCCCGACCGCTATTCTCTCGAACCGATGCAAATATGCATCCAAGTCGTCTCTTCGCTCGTCAAAAGGAGCCATTAATTTTCTAGGGCAAATCCGCTTTGGTCTGGAAGCAGCTGAGTCGGATGACGCCGATCCGGGTGAGCTCGTTCCGTCGCGAGAACCCGTGCCCATCTCCGCTAGTCTTATCTTAAGTTCTAAAATTTCCTTTTCGCTTTTCTGCTGTTTTTCCTTCTCTTGTTGCGTGTACTCGAAAAATGCCATCGCCTCATCCTTAGACATATTCAAATCCTTTGCTATTGCCGCCAAACGCTCCCGCTCCATCTTTGCTACTCCCGAGTATCGGTGACTGGGCTAAGATAGAATCCGGGACGGATCCTGGCAAGCTCGCCAATGTGATGTGTTTTGTTGTCACCGATCTCGGAGGCGTGCGGGTGTTAGAAGAGATGGAGAAGGAAGACGGATGGCAACACAGCAAACAGATTTTTTAATAACACGCACACTCAAAACTAAAAATCAAGCACACCCAAGCACACTACGGGAAGGAATACTAATGAAAATACAAACTAAAGTACAAAGCCTAATGTACAAAACATTCTACTTGGCGCCTATGCGCGTCCGTGGCGGCTAACTCCTCAAAGTCGGGCAACCCTGTCTTATCTCTGAGACGCTACAAATAAGAGTCACCTTGCTGCGTTCGTCGTTGCACGTTTGTCTGAGTCCGAAGCTCGTCGGCCCTTTTTCTCCAGCAGTAGGTGTACTCGTTGATGCTATAGTCGCTTTTGCCTTGTTGTCGGCGCGTCGTCTCTTTACCAGTAGGGAGCTCGCCGGTGCTTCGTCGGTGATGAGCTCGTCGGCTAGTCCGCAACGGCGGTCGCCGTAGCTTAGGGCCTACCTGCCTAGGCTTAGCGTCGGGACGCGTTCCAACTCCTTCAAGAGTGCCGACGTGGCGTCCCGAGGAGAATCAATCGTGCCGGTCTGCCGCAGAAGGGGGAGCCTCTCTGGGGTGCCTGGTCCTGCCGTGAGAAGCTGCCGCTCGTCCAGGAGCCTCGCCCGAACTTGCCGAGGTCGACGGCCACGCCTTGGACGGCCAACGTCACGGACTCAACCAGACCCCCAAGTCTCCCGTCGCCAGTGCGGTGCTGGCGATGCGACCTTCCTGGCCCGGAACCACGTCGATAATCCTCAGACAGCGCCGTTCATCCCTCGATTACGGCTCGGCTCACGCGCCTCGCGCGCTCGCGCGGTTCAGAACGCTCCGCTCACATCGTCTTTGTCTTCTTTTATGGCGCCGCCGGCGTCTTACTCATGACAACCGACGAGTGGTGAAACTTCGAGGAGCAGGAGACGAGGAAGCGAAGTGCGGTACAGGTGGAACATAGCGGGACTGGGAGTCAGGGGCATTCCCTTGTGGTCTCGCAGTATCGGGAGGGTACCAACCCCGCCGGCGGCAAAATCGTGCCACGTGGCCAGCAAAGCCGCACGCGTAGCAGATGGGCCGATTGTCCTGGGTACGCCACGGATTGTGAACAGGGGGCCCAGGCTGGGGTGCACAATGCTGAGCCGGGCGTAGGGGCTGCGGAGGCGCGCAGAAGTCGCTTCTGGGCACGTAGTTTGCAGCTGCAGAAGGCGACGCGTAGAAGCCGATTGTAGGCGTGTAGTGCGAAACTGCAGGCGGAGGTCTTGGACTGGCAACGACGGCAGCGTACGTGAGCGAAACCGGCGCTGGAGGGGGCTGATGAGCGAGAGGTAGTGCGTCACGCACTTGTTCGTGTATGACCCGACGTAGTTCCGGAGACAAGGAGGACTCAGACGACCGGGTAGCAGGCAAAAGGTCAGTTGACGCGCGACTTCCTCTCGAACAAATTGTTTGTCTTGGTCGATGAACGCTGAGTGGGCGGGAGCAGCATTGAAACTGTCGGTGAGGGCCGAAATCGTGTCGTCCGGCGCGGCAGCTCGGCGAGTAGTGAAGCATTGTTTGCAGAGCTCGTCGTAGGTCTGGCACAGGGTGATCACCTTGTCAACCGTTCGAGGATTTTTCCCCAAGAGCATCTGGAAGGCACCATCTTCGATTCCTTTCATGACATTCTTTATCTTTTCGCTTTCTGGCATAGTGGGGTTAATGCGCCGACAAAGCGCCGTCAACGACATCTTCAATGTAACTGGTGAAGTTTTCACCCTTTTGCTGAGCGCGACCACGCAAGCGTTGTTCCGCACGAAGCTTTCGCACAGCAGGGCGACCGAAGACCTCTTTGAAATAGTTAGTAAAAGCAGTCCAGGTGGTAAGGTCGGATTCATGATTCCGGAACCAGAGATGAGCGACTCCAGAAAGTTAGAAGATGACGTTAGTCAGTTTATCCTTGTCATCCCATTTGTTATGCGCACTTACTCGGGCGTATGAGGAGAGCCAATCCTCGACGTCATGATCGTCGGCGCCACTGAAGACAGGAGGATCGCGGTGGCTTAGACCACCGGAGCAGACAACAGGCGATGCCTGGGGAGGATCGGGCTGCTCGGCGTCCACAGGCATGGCAGAAACGGCAGGGAGCGTCCGGTTGCGGAGTTCCAGGTCGGTAAAGTACCCAGCACCTCCACCAAATGTAAAAAGGCACTCTAGTTTAATTAATTAGAGCGTAGAGCATTGCAGCGAGAGGTTACACAGCGCAGGCAACACAGGCACACGGCTTCGACCAACTCGTCGTCGTCGTCTTTTTTGAAGCAGTGCGTACTGCTCGTTCTTCTTCAGTACAATACAAATAGCTATGCCAGTCCTCTGCGCCAGCGTAGCGCTGTGGTGCAGTGGTTAGCGCGTTTGGTTCTCACGCGGTGTGCCCGGGTTCCATTCCCAGTGTTTCCATGTCTGTGTGATTTACGTTGTCATACTTGCGCACGCGCTGTGGTGTTATCAATTTCATATAATGTTGTTCTATGCTATGTGCATGAAACAGTGGGCAAAACCACTCATGGGTGGCGCGCTGTGCATAAATACACTGTTTTTTCATTAAAAAATAGCCATTGGGCCGCGTAATCTTGAGCCGCGTAATATTTGAGCCACTTCCTAAGTCGGACAGAATTAATCTAAAATACCGCATAAAAATTTGGTGTCATGCGTGCGGTCTTCCAAGCGGTTCTTCTCTGGGCCGCTTAAAGGCGGGCCGCATCAAGAGCCCCATAAAATAGGCCTCATACGCTATAGGAGATTTCCAGTGAACCAACTGTAAGCGTCGAAAATTTTATCTGCTTTCCGCGTTATATGCGTTGTTTTAAGCCGGTATTGACTAAGAGCTTATGATATGGCTCCTCTAGCGGAACCAGCGCGCAGGTGTCAGCAATGAGCGAAAGGAAAATCTACCTTGCTCCATGTGTATATTCGTGGCGCATGTGATAGATAAAAGTGCATTTACACCTAGAATAGTGGAGGTTATTAGGATAATAAGCGCTGAACACCTTCGTTTCCAACTTTAATTAATAAAATTTTGAGGTGCGCTTTCGCTCTCGTAGGTATCTCTTAGAACTTTAGCGCTGCCAGAAAGACAAAGTGAAATAACGTGGAGCAAGAGAGCGGTTATTTATTGAAGTCGTGAATATCCAGCAAGAGACAAGCGTCATTCTCCCGATACAAGAGTTTCTAGAGGCAAGTTATAAGATATTAGCGTTTATGAGAGCGTACTTTTGCGGCTTTCCTGGCTTCCTTACCTGTAGGCGACCTTTTTCTTACCTAAAAGAATAATTTTTTTCGGTCTTGACTATCTTGCCAACAAAATTCTTTTTTTCACATCTTTGAACTTGATGACAAGCACCAAGTAACACGTTTTATTATTGAGAGAACATTCGGACTTTGACGTACAAGAACTTCTACTTTTCTCACTCGCCCGTGTTTATTTCGTTCAACATCAGCTGCGCCCTTAGAAGTAAACTTTCAGAAGAGGAGGTAGTTATTACGAAGGTGAAAAGCTTCGTCTCTCGTCTGTAGCGGTTGCTTCACGAAAAAATACGCAAATATTATACCCAGAAGGAAGTCACCTTCACTTTAAAGCACGAATTAATAATGTGGGTCACGCAATGTATTGTTCTGATCATTGGTCGAAGCTGCATTGAGCTAGGACAGTGGCTTTCCGGTCAACTCATTTTATCCTAGGCATGTCAAGGAAATTAAGTTACTCTTGCTGAATCTACACTCAGCAGATGTCACATCTCAACTCATAAACTTGGCTTTCTTGAATATAAAGCGCAAACGTGTGGCAGAAAAGAGCTGCGAAGATTAACTATGTATCCCGGAACGTCGTCGCCCAGCCAGTACTCACTTCTATTTAATCAACGCGGCCCTTGTAACGACAGCCGAAAATAAAACTGTTGTAAAAAAAAACGATAACTGAAAAGAATTTACTTTGCGCTCCTGTAGGAAGTACTCAAAGATGGAGAATCACAAAGGCAGCGTGCTTGAAGAATTCATCGCGCGCCTCACGAGCAACTGATTGCCTGCACATTCCATTGTATCTGAAAGTCTAACAGGCATAGACTAATGGAAGAATTTTCTTATCACTTCCGCCTAGCAAACGTTTCTATTTTTGTGCCGTAGTCAGTAATGAATGATTCGGAGCTTCGCCTGAAATGTTTGCCACTCCTCTTGTCCTATAATGAAAAGTCGAACTTACCCGCTCACAAGTCCCTTGAACCCCTCGCAAAGCACTGCGTCCCGTTTACTGTACTGTAGAAGCGCCCGCATAGAAGCGCCCGCATACGGCGGAGAATGATGACTGATAGCGTGCAGCTGTATCATTGTCAAAGACACTATGTGACGAAAATTTAGCAAGTAGTCCTTATTCGATGCTGGGAGTAGTATGGATCTTTCGCAATGCTTCAAACGGCATGACAAGGCCGACAACAGAATATTTAGCAAATATAGGTAAGAAGTTGGTGAGGATATATCATGCGGAAAGCCCGGCGTACAAAACACGAACGGAAGAACTAAAAGGACAACAAAAGCACCAACGTTTCTCAATATTTCTTTTATTATAAAGCGTTTTTTAAATTATATTTTATTGTACGGATTCCTCCCCAACCGGAGAGGTCCGCGGCGATGGTTTTCGGCAGCGAATATGACAAGTTATGCTGTTTACTTTGATTGGTTGGACGCGTACCTTCCCTAATTTTTTTCGGTAGTCTGCAAATTATAAGCGGGAAAAAGGTGCGATGATGTTTTGCTGTCTTTTAATTAGAAACAAAAACACATTAAAATACATAAAAACGTGAAATTGTGGCTCGGTAGACGCAGGCTAGAGTGTGCACTACCGATCATTACAACTCGACGCAGATTTCACTTTGTCGCCAGGCCACGCCTTGCTACCAATTTCTCTTACCTTCTGCCCTACAAACCAACTACTTGGTGCTACTCATATGAACTAAATTAGAGGCAAATTATTTATTTATACTAATTATTCGTTCATACTGTGATCTCATATAAGATCCTTGCAGATATGTGCAAATAGTGTAATAAGGTCTTACGAGCCTAATCGTGCACAACGTAGAACAAAAAATTAGCGTGAAAAAAAAACGCAGGGCCAAAGACACAAAAAAAGTAATTTGAAAACTTGTTAGAGAATCATGTGTGTTACGGTTTGTTCTGAAAGGATATTCCAGTCCAATGTTGTTCTAGGCAATAACAATATTTAAAGCATTCGTTGCGTGGTGTGAGCAGGACAATCAATAGAGAGTGCTTACATCTTGTACAGTAACCTGCTTGAAATGTGATTAGAAGCGAGACTTATAGGCCGTTTAAAAGTTGTAAAACGAATTGTATGTGGTTTCTACCTGCCACATAGGGCAGTTCATTTTGCCTTAGCAGTTCAATGATTGAAGTATGACCATAATACCTGTAACTACATCTAACATCTTTCTTTGAATTCTTTATATAATCGTTGTTTCGTGAATGGCTCATATGCGACTGCCGCATATTCTAAAGTACCATGAATCACGGTGTTATATGCCAAAAACGCGAACCGCTGATATGGAGAACATTAACGAGCGCCGTCAGAAAACCAATCTGCGATCACATATGGCCGTGACAATATCTATATGTATTGTGCAAGACATATTTGTTGTTATATATACTCCAAGGTACTTGCAGTGCATTAGTTTGTAAATAAAATTTTTAGCCCAATAAGACAAGGACAAAAGCTTTTTTTTCAACGGCCTTCCAATGATGACGATTTAGTCGTATAGTTAAGTTGCCACTTGCCATTGTTCTCACCAAGCAAGAAGTGTTGCCATTTCCTCATTTAATATAGTAAAATCATTTTTTTCAGTAATCTCCACAAAAGTTTAACTTTAGCGAGATTCCTATCCATGTCATATATAAACTACAGAAATAAGGGGGAGCCAACGACGGATCTCTAGGGAACCACAGAATCAACAGGAAGTACATAGGTATAGAAGACTTGTTATACGCAACGAATTGACGTCGGTTCGATAGGCCTGCGTCCCTTTTATAGCTGATCAATTTTATGTATAAATCCAAAATTGTATCAAGCAGTTTGATGAAGGAAACCATGTGAAATGCTTTGCTGAAACTCATAAGTATACCGTCAGTTTACTTCTTATTCTTAACTACATTTTCATATTTGAACTACTTGAGTAGCGGTTGAAAAACCGTGCCAGAAAGCTTGCTGAGTGTTCCTCAAGAGCATTAATTCATCTCAAAAAGTAATTATATGCATTTGAATTATGTGTTCAATTATTTTCCTCGTTGTTGAAATCGGAGAAATATGGCGGTAATATCCCATGCGTTTTCTAACCTCTGCAACGGTTTCATTCTAGATGTTCTGTAGTCATCCGACAATATACCATCCTGAAGCGATCTTCCAACAAGACAAACGAGTACTTGCAGCTCCATTCAACATAACGTTTTAGAAAGCCCTCCTAGATATCGTCAGGACATGGAGCCCTTTAACACCAACATTTTGTATCAAGTTAAAGAGGCCGTGCTCGGAAACAACATCAGGCATGGGATGTGAGGTGTTCTTGAAGATGAGGGAATCAACCATTGTCCCTTGTGAATACACCTTTGAAGTGGTCACTAATGACAGCAGAAATTGCGTATTCGTTACAATAAAGGTGTCAATGACAGAGGAAGACGAAGTCATCGTCCTCCAGAATCTCTCAAGAGACGTTTTGGAAAAATTAGGATGATGCGCATTTTAGTACGCATCCTTAACTTTTGTGAACATTTCCTTTATTATCATTGACGTGTCTCCAATATGAGTTTGCAATTCAGCGCTGTTCATGGATTTTGCAAGCTTAGGGAGCCTTTTTGGCTTTCGCTGCTGTTTTACGTCTCCCGGGAAATGCAGGGACCCTCAAGAAGTTTGGGATTCAGTGAGGCAGCAGCCTCAGAGCCTGGTACTCCACGTCAGGTCTGTGCCCGGTGTCCATCTCGGCTGGAAACAACACAGTGCTTGCTGCCGAGTTGTATTTTTTTTTGCAGACGCCCGGTACGTGGCACCTCGGACACTTGATAGTAGCGCGCCCTGTACCCTAGAGTTTTAAAAGGGTATTTCCACCGCCAACATCGAGGATGGAAAGGCTCGGTTGCACTGGCGGCCCTTCCTGGCCGGCCTACTTCTAGAACCCCGAATAACAAGGTAGCTTCATCGCCAAGGGCCTTGCCTTTTGGTCTATGTCCATTACATTCGCAAGGGAGATGATACAGACTCATCCGCAGCAGTGTTTCTCGAGGAGCGCATACACCCGCTCAAAGCGGGGCCAATACGTAATGTAGTGGGTGATTACTTTAACGTTTTCCGCAATTTTGCAGCGAAGCTGTATTTGGCTAGCCGATTTGTCCGTCTGTCGCCTGTACGCAGAAACTATCATCATCAGCAATTACTCGAGCGTCGCCTTCGTCAACAGCTGGCTCGTTGGCGCCCCTCGGTGCAACCGCGCAATCGCGCTCGTGCCAGTGGTATTGTATGGTATGGTATTCCTTATCTGATGGCGCATACCCACTGCGGGGGATTGGCCAAGATTTGGATGGAATTCGGCAACCTTTGTTAATACGAAAATTGGTAAAGGTAACTGGAGAAAATGAACAAAAATACAATTTTTAAGAATTTAAGAAAATCTTTTTGAAACACTTATAAATTCCAGTGCTCCCGCGGTCGTCGTTTTCATCTTCCACAACTGACTCTGTTGCCGCTCATCTTTCAAGCGTAGAATTTCACTTCTCTTCTGTCGTCGTAAAGGGGAGGCCTTGTTTACGGGGGTATGAGCCATTGCTTCTAAAGGTATGAGCCATAAATTGCCTGACGTGACGGACAGCTTTAATTTTGAAGCAATTTAGTTTTGAAGAATCGCAAGCGGTCAATGTGACAACGGCGGACTGCGGACATACCGTCAGTGACGTCGTTTTCTCCGTCGCAGCCGAACGTGTGTGTGTAACCTCTTTAAGAAACACAAAGACGTAACCAACAATTGAGAAAGGCTTTAATGTACCGTCGCGGTTAAACCAGTGATAAACACCGGGGCCGCACGTTTCAGCTTGGCTGGTTCTTGAAAGTCCCGTGTTGCAGGTGGCCTAATTAATCTGCTGCAGCTAGATTATTGGAAGACGCAGATGTATCTAGCACGAGAAAGCAAAATACATATCTCAATAATTAACAAAAATGCACTAAGTACCTGCTAAATAATTGCTGGAATGCGCATATTGCCAAATATGAATTGTTGCCGGAGGTTTGGCAAGACGTAGCCACTTCAAATGAATCTCCAGGATTACACCAGTCTCGACATATTATTTGACAAAGTGTGGGACGAAAAACATGGGCGTTCCAGATACTTTTGTGCTTCACTGCATAAAGATCGTTTTGTTAAATAAGTAAGTGGAACAACAGTGCATTTTCACGCCGAGTTTGATGGCGCATGTCTCCCAATTGGTATCATTCTGGAATTTCATTCCAAGTGGATATTCCTTGCAAACTGAGCGGCTACAATTCGTAAGTGGGAATATGTGCCGTAAAAGAATGAGGTACTAATTAGTGATTTTTCCAAATAATTGAATATATGTTTTGATTTATCGAGCAAGTAATGCCCGCCTGTCTGAATAATTCAGTTCAAGGACAAGAATGATATCTGCAACAGGTGATATTTACAAATGCCGGAAAGCTTTAAAATGATTCCCCGTAAATGTGCATATAATAAAGAAAGGATACAGAAGCCACTACAGCTTACTGGCAAAAGACGCACTACGACAGTAACGTATTCCGAGGGTGCAAACAGCCTACGGAATGCAATGCAGACGGTTCGCATCGCTTCATCACGCTGCGAATTTTTGATCTGGTGTCTGCATGAAAGATCGAGGAAACGTTTTCGGTTTTACCTAAAGCCCCTTGATGTTAGAAAGTAGCGACACGCTTTGATCTACGCCGCACCTCCCTCGCCGGCGCGGTCAACCTCCTCTTTTTCTCCCCCTCTTTCGCGGAGGCAGCGCATCCGCCACGCTGAATGGCTGCGGCGCTCGAGACTACCCCGTCAGGTGACCCTGACGTCACGAAAACGGCGCGAAACTTGCTTTTGCGCGCCTTTAGTTTCTCCCGCTCGCCATGAGTAGTCCATGTGGTGGTCGCCCTGCCGCTCCGAACGTGTGTTTCCCAAGTTTTTCCATCCTTTCGTAGAAACCTGAGATTCGTTCTCCGTGAAAATGCCTTGCTGCTGCGCGTTTCAATGCAGCAGCAGGCCAGAGAAAGGGCAAGCCTTATTTTATATCCCCCGAAGTGAACGGAATGTCGTGCGTCGGAAGCAGTGGCTCCATAACATCGGGAGAAGGGATTTCGCCCCTTCTAAGCACGCCGTTCTTTGCGAGGTGAATGTTGCAGCTTTCCTCATATTTGTGGATGAAGTTGCATGGAGATTTTAATGCTCTTCGCATAGCCGGACTCTTCGTTCAGTTTAATACAGAGCACCAATAACTGTGCATATAGTTTTTTTTAAAGTGAGTCGGCTGAAGTTTTCGTTGACTCTTCGAGCCGTGACAAAGCTTTTTGTGTTTTCGCGCGTGCGTTAGTTTTCAAATGTGTGTAATTTGTGAGTTAATGCTTGTAACTCATATTTTGTAGTTGTGTGCGTGTGTGTGTGCGTGTTTGTGTATGTACGTGCTTGTGTGCGTGTATGTGTGTGCATGTATGTGTGTGCGCGCGTGTGTGTGTGATCCTTGCGCCTGAAACTTGTGAAGCCAAGGAACTATTTTCTCTTATTGCGTGCTTGTTGTATCTTTGCAAAGTTTCAATACTGCGAGCATTTTTTTCTTTATGTACTTTATGTTGCGAAGGCATGAACCGCAATATATAGGTAGATAAGTGGTATTATGTATTATTCGCGCATGCTCATTAAGTACAAGCCACGCGCTTCTGATAATCTCCCTCAATTCTGATAAACTTGACATCTTGAAGTCTGTAAGTTAATTATCAAGTGCCAGTCTTAGCAGTTTCCGTGTAAGCAATCAGCCTTTTTTTTTTTTAGAGAGAGACTTAGGTTACTCCCAGAGGTGATGGAATGTAATTTCTCGTCGTTTCATAGTGACGGAATACAGGCGCGTGTGTAAAGTTCTATGTTGGCTGTTTCGCGAACACAGCACGTATTTCGCACAGTGGCATTGGTACAAAGGCTTTTGGCCCACTCATTTTGGCGAATTCACTTTAAGTAAACTATCACATTTCTTCTTGGTTACCTTCTCTGAGCCTTTTAAGAGCGAAGATAGTGAACCAAATTCTCGTTTATACTCTACGCTGCTTATATTGTATGCACCCAATACACCTCCGCGTTACGGACAACCCAAGTGGCGACGTAGAGGTAAAGAGCTCAGCTACTGCTTGGTACTCATTTTTTCGGAGCGCTTCCGCTTGTATTTATCGAAGCGTCCTAAAAAAATGGCACGACGTTCTATCGGAAACGTACTTTTGTCAGGACAGTTTCACAAGGGATAAATTCCCATACAACGCTTCAAAAGGCCGAATAAACAAGCGCGCGCATTGATTCTAATGCGGCTGCAGCGAGCCACTGGAGGGTTCAGCGCCGCGCCGGCTCGGTGAGGGGGAGAAATCCGAGGAGAATTGAGGAGGAAAGCGCGCGCGTGGGTGAGAGTGTCGCTACTTTCTAACATCAAGGGGCTTTAGTTTTACCTAGAATACGGCGCCATCTGGCGCATATAAGCCTGAGCTCAGCAGTCCCCAATCTGTGTTGCGGCATAAATTTAGCGTTCTTGCTGCTCATCGGAATTTTAAATGCGCTCTGTGGAAGTAGAATTTTCGCGAATTTTCGTCCAGTTCTCGTTGCGATTTTTTCACTGCAGGCTCTTGGCTCGCAGGCATAAGCTTAAAGATGTTGTCAATGGGCCTATTGCTGCGATGCTAATCTTGAAATGCGCGTGCTTGTAAATGGAATAAAACTAGAATAATTCTTATCAGCCAATACTATGGTCACCGAAATCCAAAAACCTTTCTCAGCATTTTTCTGTGACTGCTGTCCCGTCGCGTCAGTCGACTCCATCTATGGATGCGAATTTTCAAATCTCCTCACAAACACTATGCAATCCTCGACTTTGTAAGCCGTCCCCTGGGCACCCACTTCAAATATAGCGCAAGTTGTACGCTATAGGCAAAACATGACTTGGTCAATTCCACTTCTTCCGCATATTGATAAATGGAGTACGGCCTAGACCAGTTTCTATGTGATACATACCACCGTCGTCATATCTCATATCGTTAAGCCTTATCACTTCTTGGTCTGCAACTCTTTTTTAACTCTTGCCGCAATCCACACATCCTTCGACGCGAATTTTTTTAATGCCTTGTCGGTAGACCTCAGACTTACATTTCCTTTCTGGGAGTTTTTTAACAACGGCATTCAATGCATCAACACCGGCCACCAGGCCAGCAATGTCAGCCTTCACTGCCAGAAAATTAGGAGCTGATTCTTTCAATGTTATCTTGCACTTTTTAACAAACGTGTCTGGCTTCAAGCTGGGCATTTCTTATCGTCAATTCACGACAGTGGGCATGGTGACAGGCTTTCGACAGTACACGATACACCACTTGCAGCAGCAATCACGGCAGAGCTAGATCTCCGAAGCTGAGTACAAGGAACGGGAAATCTACTTGGCTGCAAGGGGAAGAAAAGTGTTTATCTGCTGGAGAAAAAAACCGGAGCTACTGATGTCAAGTGATGCAGGGCCGAGGGAAACACCGTTTTAAAGGTGCCAGAAATTCGGCGGTCCACGGGGTCGACCTACACGGTAAGCGCATACAGGTATTCAACGCACTCAGTTAACCAGAATCTCAGATGGTTAATCCAAGAAGGCAAATTCACGTGGAAAATTGTGTCTGTGAATGACTTGCCCTCTATAACTGTAAGGCGAACAAAATAGAATTTAGTGGCAGAAATAGTATCACGCATCTGTAGCTCTCAATCATTATCAACGATTATCATCTTAAGATAGCAGATGATTTAATGCTCAAACGGTGCAATGTATCGCAAAATTAAAAGCAGTGCCCACACAAAATTACATTAGGTATGCAAGAAAAATTTCGTGATAGTTACGCCTAGCCATCCAACTCAATGCTTCCAAAGAATGTTAAGTGTTGGGCGTGCGAACTATGCTTGATGCATCCGCCAAGGCGTGCTTGTTATCTAGCGATTCCACTCGAACCACGACATTCGATGGCGTTAAAAGGACGCAAGCTACGTTGCAAGAAGGCTACGCACGCGCTAAGCGAATATCCGTACCTCACCGTAAACTCATGGAAACTCGAGAAGGGAGCAAGCCGCGGGGCCCAAGATAATGGCCGCGCTTGTGGGAGGAGAGCGCTGTCTAACTTTGTCTGCCATGGGGTTTCTGAGAACATCGATGAGGCGAGCAGTACCACGGGTAACCTAATAAGTCGGC
The DNA here is from genome assembly GCF_013339745.2 of Dermacentor silvarum. Taxonomy (NCBI): domain Eukaryota; kingdom Metazoa; phylum Arthropoda; class Arachnida; order Ixodida; family Ixodidae; genus Dermacentor; species Dermacentor silvarum. The sequence goes on along the minus strand of NC_051155.1, from coordinate 80,413,477 downwards.
TAACTTCACAAACGTGAGCCAAGAGGCGCCGCTCCTAGTCATGCAGCGCTTAGTTGGGCAAGCGGCCTCCCTAACAAGCAACTAGAGATGGCAGGGCGTATGTCACCTTCGAGCATAAATGTAAACTAAAAACATTGCAGAGCCTTCTCGCGCCTCTGGCCTTGAGATTAGCGCATATCTCAATGTACATTGTAATTCCTATATCACTACTATTTTTCCCTTAAGCAGACCTGTCAGTGTCGGATTCCTGCACCAAATCTTTGCGCCTCTTGAGGTAAACAAGAGTTGTAAACAAGACACTGCCTTGGTATGTGACCATTCTTGGCCAATCCATGCGACACAAGGCGTATCAAGCCCTAAATATACTTAGATATATGCACTATTTCTCTTTAAATGCACGTTTTTTCAGCACCCTTCTCTCGACAGGCATCACGCGTCGCCTATGTATAGTCCTCGTGACGCAGACAGGTAGCAGCTAAAGCCGCCGAGGATGTATTCGTTTCATCGACTTCTGCTGCTGCCTCGCTAACCAGAAATAGCTTCGCATCATTCAGATGGGAAGGTTATGTCGTAACACGAAGAACTAACTGCTAGAATGCAAAAATTCAGAGGGACCTGTGCATTCTCTGAAGATAAATTGCTGTCAGTTCACTTTCATCGCTAGCGACTAGTAAACCAAAGAAAATATTGCTATCGAAAAGGCTTCAATTTTCTCTTAGTTCTCTCTGATGCCAAATGTCGGAAGGGAAGGCTGACATTGGTCATCAGATGAAAACTGATTCGGGCTGACAATCAAACGTCCTTTTTTCCCGACAGCATCATTCTTCAATAGAATCAGGGCACGCTTCTCGGAGGATACAATCACTGAAGTGAGAACAGTTCCCACGAGCGTGCACTAGAGAATGATTAAAGGGTGTTCTTTTTAAAGAGCGCGATTAGAGAAAAAATATATATACATATAATCGTTCCTTACGCACCCACTTTGCCAAGCAAGTAGGTCATGTTTTGAGCGGTAAGAAACCGAGATGCCTGACGCGAGTGTGCAGGATGTCTTGGCCTTGCAATGACACGGCTCGAATATTAATGGGGACCTGAAAACCCTTCCTACTACGAACGACTTAGTTGACCTTGCAGAATATTCGAGCATACAGGCCATCCATTAGGAGTGATTGAAAACTTGCTTTCTGGTGGCCGTGAGACGGCATGTATGCGTCGCTGTGAGCGAAACGTGTCGCGTTCGCACAGTGTTGACAAAATGGATGTTTTGCTCTTGGGCGTCCTATATCGCCGCGCATAGCATAGCCGGGCTCTGAGAATGATGCGGGAGTCTCCCGTCGCACAATTTATTTATTTACTTAGTCTTTCAGAATTCTTTGTTATGCGTTCGGGCGTAGGTTTTAACCCTTTGAACAGAGCAAGTGTCACCTACAATAAGTGCAATCATTTCCAGTAGCGCTGTTTTAGTATATTCACCTGAATTTTAAGAAATGTGGCTCCATTGTTCTGCGCAATAGTCAGAACTAGACCAACCTACAGTGCTTATGGGCAAAGTTTAATTAAAGGACCTTATCTGTACAGCACGAAAAGCTTCACTATCGCCATCGTAATCAGTTGTTAGACATTCAAGCTGTAGACTGATTTCATGTAGATTTGTGTAGATTTGTTATTTCTCAAGCGAAGTTTACTGATACTTGAAATCAAGAGAAAATTCCGTAATCAATGGCCCGAAGATTGATCGCGTCACTGAAATTCGAAATGTATTCTCGAGAACAGATAGGTACGCCAAGTATTTTAACGCGATAGCGTTAAGCACCCCGTGTCGCAGAAAATCCGGCCTCGGCGTCGGCGGGTGGCGTCGATGTGCGTCGTCGGCGTCCGATGTCGGCGTCCGTGGTGGAGAAAATCATCCCGAACCACCCCAACCGCGCAGGCTATCCACAAGGTTCAAGGTTTTAGTCAACAAAGATTGAATTTCTCACAGTGAAATCCGTCAGAAAAATGCTAAAGTACGACTTAACCACAACCTACAGACATGGTGGCGTCAGATTGTAATTTGAATTTACAAGAAAACATATATCTGTTACGAGGAAGCCCAAGCACAAAACCCTTTTTCCAGCATTTCTACCAGACCTACAGCTGCGCGCTCGGGTGATTTATTTGCGAGAATGATATCCAGATGGCGCTCGCATCCTCGGCAGGTCAAATTGGGACTTCGCCTGCCGAATGCGTTTTGGACACGCACGCGCGTCGGGGCAATAGCAAACAATTGTTAAAATAATAAAAAAGTACTAGGGCATTCACATTTACTATAGCGCGACTTATATTGCCCCTGGAAAAACGTCTTCTGAGCAATGCATTTTCGTTTAATACTCAAGCCGACTTTAGGGGATCAGTGTAAGCTTAGTCTTTGTAAGCTGGCTTTCCCAAGTTCTGTGTTGCAGTAGGAAAGCCAGCTTGCAATGGGGCCCGATAACGGGGCTCGAACGGGGCCTGATAACGCTGTCGCGTTTGACTCTTAAAAGCGAAGCTTAAGCGTCCTCCAATTTTTTTGAGTTCTCCTTTCCAATATATATGAGCACTAGAGCACAAGATTATCTGTTCTGGGACTGCGGCGAAAGTAAAATAAGAACTGCGGGTGTAAGTGACTTGCCAAAATTACAACTCATCCTGGAGTAAACAAAAACTTAAAAAAATGTGTGACTTGGCTGACTTACAACACCACCTGCAGCGAAATAATTATGTCAAGCAAAAAACAACCGCACTCTACGCACTTCTGGTCACAGACACGAAGAATTTTCCCAGTTTAGCATTTTCCTACGCGAGGTTTTCGCTAAATCTGCCACAGAGCCGCCAGAGGCCTTACTTCAACTCACGCTGTAAAAGAAGTAGTTTTTCGAGCGTTAGCTTATCTTAGCTTGTTGCGCAGTTTTGCGCTATTAGACTGAGTGGTTGGCCTATCCATGCGATATTTCGGTCGGCAGCTTTCATTGGTATTTGTCGTTAGGTGTGTGCCACAGGGTAGGTCGTCATGCAGCTGGGTATGTGCCATCGTTGTCGCACCATAATTTTGGCGCCATTTTTGAGTCGCATCGCCATGCATTCGTTGTCATATCGTCGTCGTGATTCCGTCGGGGTCGTTACATCGTCGTCAATCCCAGCTTCGTCATCCGATTCTCATCAACCAGCGTCGCTGAGCCATCTTCATCACGCACTCATTATCATCTCATCGCCATCATGCCGTAGTCACTATGCTATCGTCGTTACTATCTTCATTATTACGGAATCGTCATTACGTTGGCTTCATGAGCCGTTGTCGTCATAGAGCCTGTGGCTGGGCCAGTGTGTTTAGAAAGCCGGAGAGCGCTTGAGTACCGAAACGGAGCATTGTAGTTTTGAAGTGAACGTTATAAAGCGTACGTTACACTGAAATGCTATGGGAGAAGTAGTTCCTTCAAATTCCCAAGCGATTCGGCGAACTCGAGATATGGAGCCAAATCTACGTTCTAATATGATAATAATAATAATATAATAGCTACGTTCTACGTAGCTCTAATATGAAGCTTAAACATACCTTTTACACATTCGTAACCATCGTATGAGTTCTTTCGGACAAAAACATATTCAGCGGCTCTAATGAACGGTACAGATTACTCAGTATGTCGTAGGATTTTAAATTTAATCATAGATGCTTAGTCGATTGTTTAGAGCAACACTACAACCAAATTTCAAACTACTGATAGATGGAGTGTTTCACAGGCATCGAGGGCGCTTTGAAAACGTGCTATGGCACCTCAATTTACTGTAAAGATCTGCTTAATGTCAGCTTTCTTCTCCGCACGCGCACTCTGAAGCCTACAATTCCCCTCACCCTTACTTTTAATATATATATATATATATATATATATATATATATATATATATATTTCACAAATAGCTTACATTTTAGTCCTTTGACAAGCACCGGGAAGAACAGCAGCAAGGCCACGTTTGATAATTTACTACGGTGGCTCAAAAACTTCCTTCTGTTACCTAAAGTGCCATATGAATATTGCTCGTTACACGCACCTTTTTATCACATATATCATTTTGGTGCTAAATACAGAACTTTGTCAAAGTACTCGCTGTGTAGTACAACATAAAACTCGAAAGCATAGTTAACAAAATATTGGTAATTTTAGAAATGAGCTTCCGTCTTCACAAATTTCTAACTCTCCCCATATAAAACCCTCGACATTCCAAACAATATACGCCTTTGAAAGTTCATTGCAGTAATAGTACAAGCTTGTTGTCCCGGTATTAACCGGCCATTAGAGAGGGTGATGCTTTATTAACTATAGTCGCAATACCATCACGATCATCGAAGCAATTTTCATGTTGCTGCCTTCCTGCGTAAGTGTGCTAACTCACACTAAATAGTCTTCTTTTTCACATCGCTTCCGTAACTGACGACCCAGAGTCACTACTGATGTTGCACGTTCCATGATTAAACTTGGCATTTCGCACTGGAAGTCAATTTCGGAGCTCTCGAGTATTATTAGCATTTGAGGTTTGAAGTAGTTTATTTCACGTGCGTTTAATTCGTGGATGCTTAGTCCTTAACAAAACATAGCATATGAAACGAAAAACAATATAGCTGTTGTGAAGGTCATATAGCCTGCATGGAGAACACCAAAATTTAAGGCACACCCCACAAGTGAGTAGCCTACTTGATTGAGAACTCTCTTCAAGGACCTCACAACGCTTACTGTGCCGGCAATGGAAAGACACAAATGCAATTCGACTGCATAAGGTTTGCAGACATCTTTTTTAAAGTTTACTTGAGGAGCTTTAGACTCCTAAGTCGACAGAACGGAATATTTACTTTTGCTTGAATCTATAGTTGAGAAAGTTTCATTGTCAGCGCAGTGTAAAATGTCTAAGCTTAGGAACAATAAATGTCATTGAGCATAGTCGGTACCCATGCTATGAATAGCAATGCGTGCACTGGCATCCAAAATACCTTTGTCTCTTAGACGTCGTGTGACCTATGTTTAAATGTTGTTTCGCCGTTATGTAAATTTCCTGGAGCCAGAGTCATATACTTCTCTATTTCCGGAATAAAAATAAAAGATAACGTCAAAAACATTTCGAAGTGAAAAAGACAAGAAAGATAATGTGTCACGTGAAAGAAATACATCTGTAAATATTATATTAAGTTTGCACCCCTCGAATATCCCCAGACTGTAACCCTAAATATGTGTGACATTTTTGTGTGTTGGTAATCCTATAAAAAAGCGAGCCGTTGGCAATTTTATGAGTATAGTACATTTTCTTAATTTATGGGGTACTGTGGTGAGGTTATCTGTCAGCGAATGAAATTCTAATCAAACGTCATGGCTGTCGTCATGCCTGACGCCACGGCAGTTTATTTACATGATGGAAGTGGGCCAGTGTTATTATAAATTTATAGATTGTAGGTTGTATTTGACTTCAAGAGGACCAGTTTATCTAAAATGCTGGTTTTCAAGGTATGGGGGAACCTCATGTAGGCTTCGCTAAAGTCCAGACTTCAAAGATCGGAACCTCGGGAATCAGTATTCTGAAATTATTACCTCTTCTGTTAGCTAGCAATGTCTGCCATATATGTAGGCAGACACAAAATAATTTTATAGAGACGCATTATTTCTTATTAAGCAGCTACGAGATGAAACACAAGGTTGAAATTTATTTTGCACTGGAAAATTTTACACTGTTTGATTGTTATTCTCGCTATGGGTATAGAAGGTACAGTACGCGTAAGTCAGAGTTTCGACGAATATTGGATGTGACCATAGCGGAGAAGGTCAAAACGCTGTAAGTCGGAGTACGTAGTTCATAACAAAGTGATACTTCTTGAGAACGTTGCACTATACTGCAATGATAGGGTGTGTCTGTAAAGGAGCAAAATAATATAAACATACAGCATAAACATGTCTGGGTTTCATACATCTGAACTATACTTGAAATCACGCATCCACAATTGGCAATCTATTGATATGAACGGTATTGAAACAAGTATAATTTTCTTTGGTACTTCACATATTCATTGATTCAGAGGAAATATTAGGAAGGCATTTCAACCTCTTTACCCACCGTGGTTGCTAGTGGCTATGGTGTTGGCCTGCTAAGCATGAGGTCGCGGGATTGAATCCCGGCCACGGTGGCCTATTCGATGCGGGTGAAATGCAAAAACATCCGTGCACTTAGATTTAGGTCAAATTAAACAACCGTAGGTGGTCCAAATTACTCCGGAATCCCCAACTACGGCGTGCCTCATAATCAGGTCGTGATTTGGGCACCTAAAACCCCATAATTATTATTTTTGCGATCTCTTCCTGGGCACTCTGCCCTTTCTCTCGGCAGCTTTGTCACATAATACACTGTTGTTAGAAGGTCATAGAAGGACGCAAAACAGTGTTTGGGAATCTGCGAAAAAGAAAATAAAGAGCAAGAGCACGCGAACACGGAAGAACCTGCCGGTACAATGAATGCTTGCTACATAGTGCATGCACGATGAAACTTCCTGACTGGTTCTGTGCCGACGCGCGTTGATTTCCTGACCGCCCTTCTTTCTGTAAAGTAATTTTCATGTACCTCTTTGGGCACACCAACATTGAACCTTTTCTTCTGTTCTCAGAATCGAGCTGCACGCGCACAAAAAGCACAAAAAATGCTACCACTAATGGTTACCACTAAACTAGCTGTCATTGTCAGTGTTCTCTCTTAGTTGATCTCAACACTTACTTGGCGCCGCGAAGTTCTGATTGCGTATTCGCTGCAACATGTCATCTCGTTCATTGAGGGTGTAGAAAAAGACGAATAAGCGCGCGCAGGTGGGCACTTGGTAGAGAAGAAGTTGGAACGATGAGCCTCTCTGTCTGGTTTCTTCGCCTCTCCTTAGTTTCCTACATTTTGGTGCCAAAACCTCCGTGCGGACTCGTTACCTTCATCGCACGTCTTCAAGGACCTTCCACTCTACCGCTTCGCGCTGCGGGCGGCGAGGACTGACTAGATAACGTATCGTTCGTGATCGGCGTGGAGACCAGACATCTATCAAGAGCTAGTCCGATGGATTGCCTCAAGACCAAGCAATTGGCTCGACGAGCACAGAATACGAAGATTCTGCAGGAAGCTCGGTTGCTGCTTACAGATGCTACCGTGGACAAGCCCTAGCTTTCAGGTATTTTTGACCGTCTATCTGCTAGCAACAACGAACTCTTGAAACTTAACGACGCACTCGAAGAGCACATTGCCGACGATGAGCTCGAAGCAGAATACGTAACTGCTGCAGAATATAATGATCAAGCTATCAGCATGCTTGCCGAGATTCGTTGCAAGATCGCCGCTTTGGAACGCGCGGACAGTACAGCGGAGACTGCTTCTCAGAATCCAAGGCCTACAGTTCCTCACGCTATGCCCAGAATTGGCCCAAGGCTACCGAATCTTGATAAGCCAACATTTAAAGGCGACATTTACAAATGGGCAGCTTTCTGGGAGCAGTTCGAGCAGACTGTTCATCTCAACAATGCTATATCGACCACGACCAAGTTTTTCTATTTACGGCATTATCTTGCCGGGGAAGCGGCAGCGGCCATTGCCGGTTTACCGACTTCTGAAGCTTGCTACACAGATGCCGTAGAACTTCTCAAAGAACGTTTTGGCGATCTTAAAAGGATAGTGCAGCACCACCTGACAGCGCTTCGTCATCTGCCTCATGTAAAATCCGGAAGCGACGTACGCGGCCTCAGGCAGCTGTATGAAGCCGCGGAACTACATATCCGCTGTCTGACTGCACTAAACGTACCGACTCTCAGTTTCTCTGCAATGCTGATTGACATTTTACAGAAGGCATTGCCATACGAGATCGTTCTTGCATATACGCGAGGAAAGCGGAGTCAGACTTTACGAGAACATAGGTCTGATACGAACGTCTCGGAGTCAGCACTAGCAGCTGCAACATCGGAAGCGGAGTTAAAAGAGCTGCTCATGTTCACACGTGTTGAGGTAGAAAGCCGAGAGCAGTGCAACACATCGTCACAACGATCTGTCGATATCGTGCTGAGGGAACTCGAGGCAGCAGCACCGCTTCCATACTGCACAGTACATCATACAGCTGGAACGAGTGTTTCTTCTGTCGATCTAAGAACCACGGTACACGCTCCTGCGACGCCAACCTATCTCTTGTTTCCAAAAAAGAGAAGCTCGCTAAGGATAACCGCTGTTATAGATGTACATCACGAGGTCACCAGGCACGGTCTTGCCATCTCAAACTCACGTGCTCAGCTTTTCACGGAAGACACGCCTCGAGTATGTGTGACCCGAACTACAGGAAGAAAGACACTACGGCGGAAACTTCGCGAACAGTGGTGGCTTCGGGTAGCACATCAGGAATAGTCTCGTCGCAATCAGTAATGCTTTGCGACAGAGATTCCACAAATGCTTGCGCAAAATGGACAAAGAAGTGTACCTGCAGACGTTTCGCGCTTTTGTCGTTAAAAATAACAGGTCCAGATACATCAGAGGGATTCTGGGTGGAGGCAGTCAGAGATTATTCATCACACAAGATCTCGCTGTGAAACTGCAACTGCAGATACTGGGAGAAACCCGAATGGCATTCAACACGTTTGGCAACGCATCCCCAAGTTCTGATGAAGTACGCAAAGTTGTTGAAGTACCACTGCGTAGTCAACACTGTTCCGACATCCGTATTGCTCAAGCAATTATAGTTCCAGTTATCTGTCACGACATTGCTGCGCCGACAGCTGATAACAATTTCATTCAGAAGCTGCGACGTGAGGGCAAATTTCTTGCCGACGACAAGAATTTTCTTGAAGCGGAGACTGAGAACGGCCTCAAGTTGTTGATTGGAGCTGACCATCTTTGGAAAATCATGACGGGAGAAGTTGTCAGGAGCAAAGAAGTTCAAGGATTGGCCGCAATCAACGCGGCACTCGGTTGGACACTGCAAGGGCCGAGTCGCCAAAAAGCCTTCCTTGACTGCGACGCTAACGTTATGGTCTGCGTTCTGCGGTTGGAAACGATTAGCGACAACGAAACAGTATCTTGGAACGAAGATCAAAAACAGCTACTTGGAAGCAACCATGATACTTCCCTCACACGTATACAAAAAATGGCAAAGAGGCTATCGATGAAGAAAGGATTATTGGAGCGATACGACACAGTCACTCGGCAATACCTGGAGCTAGGGCACGCTGAAGTGGTACTTAAGGATGTTCCCATTGATGGGGCCACCTATTATACGCCTCATCGGGAAGTTACACGAGAGGAATCGCTGACCACTAAGCTCCGGGTTGTGTTGGACGCATCATCACACGCTCAAGGCTTCCCATCCCTCAAAGACTGCTGCGATAAAGGGTTCAACCTCAACCCAGAGCTTCTACAAGTACGGCGCTCATCGTGCGATTCGACGCATCTTCACTGCGTCATGTTTACAGGCTCAACGAGCACACTGAGCTGCATCCGGGGTGACTACGACAAGTTGGATCCGTTTGTAAAGCACGGAGTGAATAAAATCGCAGCAATTTCTGACCCGCTGATATGGCGTTACTTCCCAGGAGAAGACAACCCGTCAGATTTATTGACTAGGGGTGTATCTTTAAAGGCTCTACGTACATGTCGCAGCTGGTGGCGGGGACCTGAATGGCTATCCCAGCCAAGATCAACCTGCCCTACAGACTCAGACATGAGCACACCGATTTACGAAGAGTCAGAGTGTGACACACAACATGCACTTATTCAAGCACCGGAAAAAGTGGACACCCTGATGGACGCAAGGAAATTTAGCAAGCTGCAGAAGCTCCTGCCCGTCACCAGCCTGGGTATCTTGGTTTGCGGATCGAAGCCGTCCTACTCAAACGTCACTCGGAGGAACTATTTCGACAGAGGAGCTAAACTTGGCTGAAATGTTCAGGGTCTGTCGTGTCCAGCTCGAAGTATTCACGAATTACATTGAACACCTTCGGCTTAGGGACACTGTCAAGAAACACCTGTATTGCGCGATCTCCACCCTCACCTGGATCACAGCGGGCAGCTTCGACTTCGTGGCCGACTTGAAAATATGGATGCTACAAAGCCCTTTACAATATGTCCTGCACATTTTCTTGTCGGACATTCATTTTCTGCCTCCCCAGAGCCAACCAACAGCAACTACGGAGCTCTAAGTGCTCAGGCTACGCGACGTGACCTCATCGAGGAGCCTATATTCTCCAGAAGTATTTGGCCACTGGGACGAGTCGTGGATGTCTTCCCAGGCCAAGATGGAAAAACCTGAGCCTGCCGTGTGAGCTCAAGATGGCAAGTTTGTAAGAAGGCCAGTGCAGAAATTGTACAAGCTTGAATAGGACAACGATACTGGGGGGCGGGAGTATGTAGAAAAAGACGTATAAACGCGCGCAGGCGGGCACTGGGAAGAGAAGAAGAAGAAGTTGGAACGATGAGCTCTCTGTCTGGTTTCTTCGCGTCTCGTTGGTTTCCTACAGAGGGCACGCTATATGAACAACCGTATTATCGAATTCTCGAAACGGGACCCTATCGTATCTCCAAGAAAGCCTCTTGCCATGGGTTTAAAAACTACAGAAAACATACTCTGCAACGAAATAATAAAACAAGACGTTGCGAAGCTTGACAACAGGTTCGCTGGGTATACTTGGTTAGGATTCGCCAAGAAATTCTGACTGCTTTCTGATCTTTGGCCTTTTTTCAAAGGTTAGTCTTGTGTAGTTTTTTTTTAATTACAATGCATTCTTAGGGGCTAATACAGACGCACACGTATCCAAGGAAGTAAACAGAAAGATGGCTGCCACAGTGGCTCACTTGCAGAGCAGTGAAAGCATATTACGGAATAGTCGAGTTCGGCTCGCAGCTTGGCAACTTATCTTCGCTTCTACTTTCACGTCACATTTTTCTAAAAATTCTACATTTCAAACACAAGGAACATTTCACTTCACCAATGCATTGCCTGACTTTATAAACTGCTCGTATCATGGGTGCTCGAAATACTGAAAAAAAAATTTGGCTGCACGGTTTTCCTGAATCCTTACTCAATGAAAGCTATTATTGTATAGAATAGTCGTATATATAAACAAAGCCCACTTCTATTCAATGGTCACAATTGATGTAATTTCTTCGTAAATGTTAAATATGGAAGGTCCATATTTATTATAATATATATATATATATATATATATATGTTGTAAAGGGGATTTATTTGGGTCGTAGTGCGGCAGGGACAAACGCAGCACCAGCAGGTAGGGCGTAGCTCGAGAGCGAACTGGGTACGAGCCACACGACGACAACAGAGCTGTTCAGCTTGCCGATCTTCTTCCTCACAATCACCCCTCGGTATAGAAGAGTAGCCATCCTGGCGACCTAGGGAGAGTTGAGCGGATCGTAGTACGGCTTGAGCCGGTCAATGGGTACAGGCTCTCGCCCGTGACAACGGAGATCGGAAGACGGTGACACGGTTTCAACCACGTAATTAACTGGTGATGTTTGTGCAACCACGCGGTGGGGCTCGTGGTACTTGGGAAGGAGCTTGGGCGAAAGGCCAGGAGCAGCAACAGGCAGGACCCAAAACGACGCGAGGGAGTCGATGGCGAAAGGGCGAAGAGGTGGTTTGAGGTCATGACGCTGTTTTTGGCGACACTGTTGAGCAGACGTCAACGAACGGGCAAGTTGTTGGCATTTCTCGACGTGCTGAGCGACCGTAGCAACAGGTGAACAGTCGGCAGGGTCCGGCCGGTATGGGAGAACCGTATCAATGGTGCTGGAGGGCTGGCGGTGGTAAAGCAGAAAGAATGGTGAGAGCCTGGTAGTGGCTTGAGAGGCCGTGTTATATGTGTATGTGACGAAGGGAAGTACAAGATCCCAGTTGTAGTGGTCTTACGCCACATACATTGATAGCATGTCACCAAGAGTTCTGTTGAATCGTTCTGTTAAGCCAATCGTCTGTGGGTGATAAGCGGTAGTTGTGCGGTGTATAATTTGGCATTCCAATAAAAGTGACTGCCGCACGTCCGAGAGGAATACCTGACCCCAATCGCTCAGCAGTTCACGAGGTGCGCCATGGCGGAGAACAAAGTTGTGTAGAATGAACGAGGTGACGTCTTTTGCTGATGCCTCAGGTAAGGTGGCGGTTTCAGCATATCGTGCCGAATGATCTACGGTGACGACAATTCATCGGTTGCCAGCGCCAGTAGATGGAATAGGCCCGTATAAATTAATACCGACACAGTCACATGGGTGAGCTGGGCAGTCAATTGGCTGCAGAGGTGCGATGGAGAGAAGCGGGACACATTGGCGTCGCTGGCAGGCCATGCAGGAGCGTACGTATTTGCGGATGAAGGTGTACATGCCGCGCCAATAGTAGCATAGGCGAAGCCGTGTATAGGTCTTCGAGACTCCTCCGTGACCTCATTGGGGATCGGAGTAAAAAGCGGAGCAGAAATCGTTTCGAAGGTGGCGGCTCACGACTAACAGCCATGTACGGCCATCATTGTAGTAGTTGCGGCGGTATAAAAGTCCGTCGCGGATGGCGAAATGCTGGGCCTGTCGGCGATATCATAACGATTCATGGGTCTTTTCGTTGCTTTAGAGGCCATGTCCATGATGTCAAGTGGTGAGATATGACTGTCGGTAGAAGCACTGGCGTCTGAAGTAACTGAGAGCGCGAGAGGGCATCGGCGTCAGAGTGTCTGCGTCCAGAGCGATAGACGACATGGACATGGAGGCGCAGGGCCCACCGAGCGACGCGACCCGATTGGTCTTTGAGGTTAAATATTGTTAAGGATCATCGCATATAGTGTGATGATCCTTAACAACGTCAAAGGGTCAACCGTATAGAGATATGGGCGACATTTTTGAAGTGCCCATACGATGGCCAGGCACTCTTTTTCTGTTACTGTGTAATTGGCCCCAGGTTGTATAAGGGAACAACTGGCAAAAGCGACCACGTATTCGGCAATAGTGTTCTTATGTTGTGCGAGCACGGCGTACACCACGGGCATCTACACCACCAAGTTCCGTAGGTTCGCTTGGATCAAAATAGCGCAAGATTGGCGGAGACGAAAGTAGACGGCGCAGATTCGGAAACACATCCTCAGAGGCTTCCGACCAATTAGAAAGTTCATTGTCACCTTGGAGAAGTTGGTTGAGGGGTGCAATCACAGTAGCGAAATCGCGAAGGAATCGTCGAAAATTCGTTAGCTGCATAGTGCTGTCAAGTTAGTGGGCTTTGGCAATTCGTATACGGCACGAAGTTTAGCAGGGTTGGGAAGAATGCCTGCTTTGGAGACAACGTCACCCAGTATAGTCAGTTTTCTATTAGCAAATAGGCACCTTTTGAAGGTAGGCTGGAGACCAACATTCCGGAGACAGGTCAAAACTTGATGTGAACGGCGAAGATGGGTCAGAAAGTCGGGGTAAAAGACGAGAACGTCATCGAGGTAGTAGAGACAAGTATGCCACTTCAGGCGACGCAGGATGCCGTCCATCATGCGTTTAAAGGTGGCGGGTGCGTTGCAGAGACCAGTGAATTCGTACAAGCCGTCTGGTGCTACAAACTCAGTTTTTGAACAGTTAGTGTCAGCCATGGGCACCCGCCAGTAGCTAGAGCGGAGATCTAAGGAGGAAAAATACTCCTCTCCTTGTAAACAGTCAAGTGCGTCGTCTATACGTGGCAACGGTAATACATCCTTCCGAGTAATCTTGTTAAGCCTTTGATAATCGACGCAAAATCTTATGGCGCCATTTTTTTTAACTAGGACGACTGGTGATGCCCAGGGACTACTAAAAGGCTGTATGACACGGCCTCTGAGCATATAGTTCACCTGGTCCTCGATAACGCGTCTCTCACTCGCTCGTATTCGGTACGGACGCAGCCGAATGGGTACATGGCTTCCGGTGTTGATGGTGTGCGAAACAGTCGTTGACGGCCGAGTGACGTTGCTTGACAGTCAGAATAGGAAGAGAAGCCTTGGAGCAAGTGAAGAAGTTCGGCTCGCTGCGTCGTCGTAAGTTAACTGGCAATAGACGGCGTAAAACAACGCGGCAGTGACTGAGGACGCGATTCTTCGAGTAAGGCAAGTTAAGCGGAGTTGTTCATTGTGTCAAAGATTGAAGTTGAAGCCAGTGGCTCTGCTCTCCCAAGGCTATCGCGGCGGCGTAAAGTAATTGGTTCGGCAGATGAGTTTGACACACATCAGAGCGATGCTAGTGATGAACTCGAGCACAGCGAACGGCAGTGGTGGTGATCGGCGGTGAACTAAGAGTTCAGACGGCGTGAACAGTACTATGCCGGCATCTACAGAGGCATAAGATACACTGACAAGAGCAGAAAACCAGGCAGGCATAACGGTATCTTATGAAACGGTGATTTTGCGACAAGGGTCTTTGTTGGCATGGATAATATCTGTCGATAACCAAAGAGCTCAATTTCGGCTCGGAAGCCGTCGATGATCGCATGATGTGTGGAGAGAAAGCCCCATCCTAATATGACGTCGTGAGGACATCATGGCAACACGATGAATTCGATGACATAGAGAACCTCCACACGAGCAGTGCACGCACCGGATGGCTCAACGTGCTGCGCGTTGGCCGTTCGAAGGGAATAATCCAGAAAGCAGTGTCGTCACTTTCCAATTTTGCGGCAAATACGGGCATCTATCGCTGAAAGTGCAGCGCCGGTGTCGACAAGGGCTAGCATCAGTATTCCTTTTATTGCGGTTTCAATCATGTTTTTCGGGGTACTGTGAGGCCTTATACATTTTGCTGACACCGAAGTTCTTGCCTCCTGAACTGTGATATTTCGTTTTCCGGCGCAGAGGGCTCCGCCGACGGTGCTTGGGCGAAATGGAGCGGCGGCGAGGAGATGGTGAACGGCGAGCGGAGAAGGCGATCTCGGCGGCAGCAACAGAGGCATAGCTGCCCGAATAATTGCGGCGTTGTTGGACACGTGGTGCACATGGACCCACATTGTTGGAGATGTTCGGTGCAAGTAGGCCACAGTGACGTGCCACGTGTCCAGGACGGCCCCAACAAAAGAAATCGGACGGTTGTCTTCTGTGCACCAATGGTCTTGAGGTCGTGCACGCTGTACGAGTGGTCGAGCGGGAGGGGATGTAGGCGGGCGCAAAGGTGGGCGAAGTGCACCGTAGGTCTGTAGTCCAGGTCTCGCAGCGACTTCGGCGTACGTCACGGGAGCGGCAGTTGGAGCCTGATGGAACGAAGGCGGCACGTAGTCGGCTATCTGCTCCTTGATCGCATATTGCAGAGCGGGCGCCAATAGAGAACTAGACTGGCCGCGTGTAAAGGCATCAGCAAAATCTGACGGGTAACATCTTCAAGGACGAACTCCTTGATGTGTACTAACAACAAAGTGTTATCCGGGGCAACAGCCAAGGTCGACATTGAAGTGGCCTGTGGAAGTATTTGGCGGGTGGCTACGCGTTGCTTGCGTAGTAAATTGAAGCGTTGGCAAATATTGACGAGTTCTGACACTGTTGCCAGGTTTTTTGCCAGCAGAACCTGGAAGGCGTCATCTTCAATGCCTTTTAAGATATGCCTGATCTTCTCGGCATCAGTCATTGCGGCGTCAACGCGGTTACAGAGAGCGACAACATCTTCTATGTAACTGGTAAATGTCTCCCCGCTCTGTTGCGCACGACCACGCGAACATTGCTCGGCGCGAAGCTTGCAAACGGCGGGTGCCCTAATACCTCCGTTACGCTAGCGTTGAAGGCCGTCCACGTCGTGAGATCCTGTTCGTAGTTTCGGTGCCACACGGCACCGAAACCACGAAGTAAAACGGCACGTAATTCCGCTTTTGGGTGTCGTGGTTGTGGGTGCTCACTCGGTCGCAGTCAGCGAGCCAGTCTTCTACGTAATGATCTTCTGTATCACTGAAGATGTGTGGGTCGCGCTGACGTAACGGGCCAGGGCAGACTAAGGTAGTCACCGGGGCAGCGGGTTGTGGTTATGATGGTCCTTCTTCCGGCATAATGAAGACAGGCTGTAGTGTCCGGTTGCGCAGTTACAGATTTATGGTTGTACCCCGCACATCCACCAATTGTAAAGGGGGTTTATTTGGGTCGTAGAGCAGCAGCGACAAATGCAGCACCAGCTGGTAGGGTGTAGCCAAAGAGCGAACTGGGTACGAGCCACATGATGGCAACGGGTTTCGTTTGGCAACGGGGCTGTTCAGCGTGCCGATCTTCTCCCTCACTATATATATATATATATATATATATATATATATATATATTGTCACGTAGTAGTGACAGTGAAGGAAACAGTCGTAACACTGTGTAGGACGAAAGTGGTTGTTTATTGGGCGAAGTTGTGCCCACAAAAGCAAGCTACACTTAAAGCATGATAGCGGCGAACACAGTCGGCGATCGTCGAAAATCTCTCCTCTGCGGCGAAACGCGTCGGCTTTTATACGTGAGTCATCGAATGTTCCAGATTATTCCCTGGTGCCCGCGTGTCTTCTACAAAGTACTAGACAATTCGCGTCGCTCATACAATCAGGGGCGCGATCTTGTACGCGTTCCAAAATGGAACGGAGGCGTTCCGTTCCATCGAGCTGCACACGATTGGTCAAGTTGAACGTCGCGGTTTAAATTGGCCGATCGTGTGTGGCTCGATGGAACGGAACGCCTCCATTCCATTTTGGAACGCGTACAAGATCGCGCCCCAAATTACGTGAGCCTCGGTGACCACAGACGACGGATAGAAGCATCGATAACGTTGGAGAAGCTTCCGATGCACGCGCGACTATATAGGGACTTTAGGCGCGACCTGCGTCGAGCGGTAAAGTTTAACATTTGTTAGCCGGTGGAAAGCGGCCACCGGTGAAAGATAAACATCTATACGTGTCAGTATCCTCCCCTTAAAAAGCATCGTTCCGATGCTACAAACGAGAAAGCGAAAACAAAACGACGCGTAATAAAGAAAAAAAAACAAAGCAACAAAGTAGCTAAGCTCGTCAGCGGGCGTAGAAAGGCGTAAGACGCACCACGTGGATGACTTCGGGTCGGGCCCGGCGTCGCTGTGATTGCGAAATGCCGTCTGGCACGACCTTACAGTCCAGTGCGCCAATACGTCGGATGATCTTATAGGATCCGAAATAGCGACGCAAGAGTTTCTCGCTAAGTCTTCGTCGGCGTTTCGGAGTACCAAACGCGGTCGTGGTCGGCGTACCTCGTCCTCGTCGGCGTATCCAAACGCGGTCGCCGGGCTGGTACTCGACGTACTGTCGTCGAAGATTGTAGTGTCGGCTGTCGGCCCTCTGCTGGTTCTTGATACGCAAGCGGGCGAGCTGTCGACCTTCTTCAGCACGCTGCAAATAGGTGGCAACGTCGATATTGTCTTCGTCGGTGACGTCCGGTAGCATGGCGTCAAGCGTCGTTGCCGTGTTCCTTCTGTAGACCAAGTTGAACGGCGCCATGTGCGTTGTTTCTTGCACGGCCGTGTTGTATGCGAAGGTCACGTACGGAAGGTTGGCATCCCACGTCTTATGTTCGACGTCGACGTACATTGCCAGCATGTCGGCGATGGTCTTATTTAGGCGCTCGGTGAGGCCATTCGTCGGCGGGTGGTAGGCGGTGGTGCGGCGATGGCTTGTCAGGCTGTAACTCAGGATGGCTTGAGTTAGTTCTGCCGTAAAGGCCGTGCCTCTGTCGGTGATGAGGACTTCTGGGGCACCGTGACGCAGGAGGATGTTCTCAACGAAGAATCGGACTACCTCGGCGGCACTGCCTTTGGGCAAGGCTTTTTTTTCGGCGTAGCGGTTGAGGTAGGGCGTGGCTACGATGATCGCTTTATTCCCGGTAGTCGACGTCGGAAAAGGCCCCAGTAAGTCCATTCCGACTTGCTGGAATGTTCAGCGAGGTGGCTCCATCGGCTGTAGAAGTCCGGCTGGCCTTGTCGGCGGTGTTGTGCGTCGCTGACAGTCTCGGCATGTCCTTACGTAATGGGCGACGTCGGCTGAGAGGCTAGGCCAGTAGTATTTTTCTTATATCCTCGCGAGCGTGCGGGAAAAACCGAGGTGTCCAGCCGTGGGGCCGTCATAGAGAGCTTGCAGAACCTCTGGACGCAATGCTGAGGGTACCACGAGGAGGTAGTTGGCTCGGATAGGTGAGAAGTTCTTCTTTAGGAGAATGTCGTTATTGCAAGAAAAACGACGCCAATCCTCACCTGAACACCTTCGGCACAATGATGGTCTTTCCTTCCAGGCAGTCTACAAGGCTCCTTAGTTCCGGGTCGGCTCGCTGTTGTTCGGCGAATTAATAGGCACTGATGGGCCCCAAGAAAGTGTCGTCATCCTGGTGGTCTTGTGGCGGCGGTTAGACGGAGGCGCGAGACAAGCAGTCGGCGTCAGAGTGCTTTCGCCCAGACTTGTAGACGACGGTGATGTCGAATGCTTGAAGTCTCCGACTCCATCTTGCGAGGGGACCTGAAGGATTCTTCAAGTTAGCTAGCCAACACAACGCGTGGTGGTCGCTCACAACTTTAAAGGGCCTGCCATAGAGGTAGGGGCGAAACTTTGATGTAGCCCTAATGATGGCGAGGCACTCCTTTTCTGTTGCGGAATAATTTGCTTCCGCCTTCGATGGCAACCGGCTAGCGTAACTTACGACCCTTTCTAGTACGTCAGTCCTCTGCACAAGCACGGTGCCGAGTCATTCGCTGCTTGCGTCGGTGTGGACTTCGGTATCGGTGTTTTCGTCGAAATGCGCCATAATGGCGGCGATTGCACGCGTCGCTTCAGTTCTTCAAATGCTTCAACTTGCGGCGTCTCCCACTTGAACTCGACCTCGGCCTTCGTGAGGTATGTCAGTGGCTGGGCGATCCGTGAAAAGTCCTTGACGAAACGCCTGTAATAGGCGCACAGTACAAGAAATCTACGCACGGCCTTCTTGTAGGCGGGTGGAGGAAAGTTGGAGATGGCCGAAGTTTTCTGAGGGTCGGGGCGCACTCCAGACTTGTTGATGACGTGGCCCAAAAAGAAGAGCCCCTCATATGCGAAGTGGCACTTTTCTGGCTTTAACGTGAGTCCGGAGGTTTTGATTGCTTGAAGAACTGTTTTAAGGCACCGCAGGTGTTCTTCGGAGCTTGAGCCAAACACAACGACGTCGTCCAAATAGACGAGGCAAGTCTGCCACTTCAAGCCTGCCAGTATACTGTATACATGATGCGTTGGAAAGTCGCAGGTGCCGAGCAAAGACTAAACGGCATGACCTTGAACTCGAATAGTCCGTCTGGTGTTATAAAGGCAGTCTTCTCCCGGTCCCTCTCGTCGACTTCGATTTGCCAGTAGCCGGTTTTGAGGTCCATCGACGAAAAATACTTTGCGTTGTAGAGTCGATCCAAGGCGTCGTCAATCCGTGGGAGGGGGTATACGTTCCTTCTTCGTGATCTTGTTGAGGCGACGATAATCGACGCAGAAACGTAGGGTTCCATCCTTATTCGTCACTAACACCACGGGGGACGCCCACGAACTCTTGGACTGCTGGATGATGTCGTCGCGTAGCAGTTCGTCGACTTGTTGCCTTAAGGCCTCGCGTTCGCGCGCCGAAGCTCAGTACGCGGTCTGACGGATTGGGCGGACATATACGTCGCTTATGATGCGGTGCTTGGCGACAGGGGGTTGTCGAACTTTTGACGACAACGAGAAGGAGTCCTTGTATGACAGGAGGAGCAGAGCTTTTAGCTGTTCTTTCTTATGCCTGGGAAGGTTCTGGTTGACGTCTAAAGTTGGTTCAGATACTACAGTCGTCGTTGCAGGTGCACTAGAATCCGTGAAGGCGAAAGCACTGCTTGCTCGTACTATTTCGTCGATGTAGGCGACCGTGGTGTCTTTGTTAATGTGCTTGTATTCGTGGCTGAAATTCGTGAGCATCACTCTTGCTTTCCCTTCGCGTAGCTCAGCTATGCCTCTAGAGACGCAAATTTCACGGTCGAGCAGTAAGTGATGATCGCCCTCTATGACGCCTTTCATGTCTGCAGGCACTTCGGTACCGGCGAAAATCATTACGCTGGAGCGCGGCGGAACGGTGACTTGTTCTTCTAGCACATTCAAGGCATGGCAACTGATGCTTCTATCCGGTGGTATCGCGTTGTGCATTGAAAGCGTTATCGACTTGCACCTTAAGTCGATGACTGTCCCGTGTTGGTTTAGAAAGTCCGTGCCTAGGATGACATCCCTGGAGCAGTGCTGCAGGATTACGAAGCTCGCTGGGTAAGTGCGGTTGTTCACCGTGACTCGCGCTGTGCAGATTCCTGCCGGCGTTATTAGGTGGCCTCCCGCTGTCCGGATATCGGGTCCTGGACAAACAATTTTCACCTTCTTCAACTTGGCGGCGAACAGGCCACTGAAGACAGAATAGTCGGTTCCAGTGTCGACGAGAGCGGTGACACTATGACCATCAATTAGCACGTCTAAGTCAGTAGACCATCGTCTAGCATTCCGGTTAAGTCGTGGCGTCGGATCGCGGCTGCCGGCTTCCTCCGCCGCTGCTACGTCGCGTCGGCGGGTCTTCTTGCGGCGGCGAAGTGTTGCCTTCAAGGCTCTTCCCAGATGGCGTGCTGATACCTCGTCGTGATGATTCGCGAATCTTCTTCGTGGGCGGTGGAGGATCTTCGGCATTGCGTCGTACAGCAACCTCATCTCCATCGGTTGCTCCTTTCAGTTTCCCGGATAGGGGCTCACGGACCGGCTCTGGGCTGGGCCAGCGTATGGTCGGCGCTGCGGCGACAGGTAGCGTCCCGGCGCTGGCGAACGCGAAGGACGTCGGGGTCTCCTCTGCGTTCCGGCGATATAGTCGGCTATGTCACGTGGCCGCTCGCCAAGCTGTGGACGTGGCGCGTTGACGGTGAACCCTCGTTACAGTGTACTAGAATTGGGCAGTGGAACGACCGCGCTCCTTGGGCGACTACCGCGGCGGCAAAAGTAGCGGCGGCGCTGTGATCGGCGACTACGGGGAGGCGCGCATCGAAGTCTACGCGGCATGTGGACTCTAAAGGCTACTTCTGCAACTTCTTTCATTCAAACGCACCGAGGACGCACCCGTTAAGTGAAATGAAAGTTTCTAGCGTTTGAAATTTACTCTTTCTCTATTTTAGCCAAAACCGCGATGCAAAGATCCTTTCTTGCACCGAATGGAAATGACGGTGCATGCCGTGCGCAGTGTGTACTGGTATGAATAAATGAGACGAAATAAATGAAAAAAAACTGCAACAGATAATGATTACCTTCAAAGTGTTATTGCACACTGCCGTGGTATGAAGCATCAATTGGGATAGCAAATTAGCAGAGAGCTATACAGAGTGTAGTGAGATGATTGCTGACCGTCACGTTTGTTGACGTGCGGTGCGGTGAAGGAAGGAGCCGTAGACCATTAGGTTGGCTGATAACATATATTAAGACTAAGCACTCTATTATACAGTATACAAACAGAACGACGCAGACATCACACAGTAACTGAAGTGCATGCTACACATGCATGCTAAGTCCCTACGCTACAAGGTTCTTGCTCGCACTCACGTCCTCGTCGTCTTCAGTAGAAGGAGACCGTGACTGGACGACTTGATCGCTGAACAAAACGTAGCGTGTCGACTTGCCGAGGTGCTGGGTGAGCGGTCGCAGTGGCTCCAACGTTCAGGAACGGCAGGAGCTCTGAACGACCAGGAACAGTACTGGGCGGGAACACTCGCGGGCAGGTAGTCGCCGCATCGGTCACAGACATACGCAGGAGCGCAACTGGTCAGGAGGTTGCCCAGCGATTCACCCGAGCTACCCGAGCAACCCTCTCGAACCCTGGCTCTCCGCTCATGCCCTTCTACCCCTTCTTTTTTTCTTCTCCGCCGCGCCACCTCGTGCTCTCCTTTACGCGACGCGCCGCACATATAGTCAATGTCGTCGTCGTCGTCGTCGTCGTCGTCGTTTCACCACACGGAGTAAGAGTTTTATCAGAACTTGGAAATGCAGCAGCACCAGCAAGGCGCAGAACTGTTGTCGACGCCGTCGGCATTTTGCCCGCGTTCGCACCGAACGCGTAGGGCGTTGGTGATTGTTGCCGGTGCCTGAAGGAAGGTGCACGAAGTGAAACAAATTCCTTCCGCGTCTTGCGTCTCATGCAGAACCCAGCGCTTATTAGGCGGGATTACATTCTTAAGCGCGGCGACAGTCACGACAGAATTTACATCACCACTGTCGTGCTCGTAGACACAAACTGCCTCACAAACATCAGTAGGCTCATCTACAGTCTCACGCTGTTCAGCACTCGAGAACAGTAGCTTTTTAGCTAGTCTGTTGATCCCTTCAGCCTTGCGTTTTCTTGCGTTCCTTCTCGCAGTAGCGCACCCAGGAGCTCTGCCAGGGGGGGGGGGGGTTGACAGTTTTCCAATACCATCGAATTTCCTCGCGGGAGGTAGTAAAAAAATGCACTTTTTGCGAGTGTGCAGACGATTGCGCGTCTTGCATCGTCGTTGCAGTACTCAAATGCGCACGGAAAGAAAAGGGTTAAACAAAAGGGGGGGTTAAATCGCCCTCAGGGGGGGGGGGGTTACAAACCCCGAAACGCCCCCCCCCCCCCCCCCCCCCCCGTCGGTGCGCCACTGCCTTCTCGGCACCACGCGCTTGCTTAAGTACGCCGGGGCGTTAGGTAAAATTGTTGGCACGGCCTCTGACGAAAGCGTAGGCTTTCCTCGTGGCAGACGAACTTCTTCGCCGTTGATTACGTGCACATAGTCCCTCACAACACAGTGCGGCTCAAAGTGTAGTTCGACAACTGCACAATCCTCCGGAAGTGGTTTATCCGCTCTGTGCAAGTTCCGCTGCCATAGGCTCCCTCTTTCAGGGTCCTGCGTGCCTTGAAAAGCGAGGTCTTCTTTGTAGCGTCCGCTCGAGTGTATCCAGTGCCACATCCAGGGGCGTAGCAATGGTTCAAGCGTTGCTTACCCATTGTTGAAGCAAGGAGTCACCGTTCATACACGAACTGTGTCGAAAAACACGCACTAAATAAAGGAGCACGTAGCCGAAACGGCGCGCCTACGCCAAATCTCGTGCACATGTTGTCTACATAGAATAAAGAACCAACTGTTGTCAACAGGAACAGCGTAGTCGGCGACTGCAGCGCCGCCGCTAGGTTCACCACCTACCGTGACAGCTCTGTCAAGGCGCAGCCCCCGACGGTCGCTTCACTGCCCTATTGATGTACCCTCGTAGGCTCATCTCGCGGTATGGGTATCGGCGGTAGACATGGCCGGCTTCCCCTCAGTGATAACAGAGCGGGCGTGCTGGCGGCGGCGGCGGTGGACGACGGAACTGTGGCGTTACGGGGCCCTGGCGCGAGCGCGGAGGGGACCTTGACGGCGGGCGACGGTGGCATAGGTCATCGCTTCCGGTTGTGGCTGAGGCGATCCGGAACTTCTGGCACTTCCAGTGAGTGCTGAACCTCTTCATTAACTATGTAAGAGATCGAGGCCACCTAAGGCGGCGACCTTGGACATAACCTCTCTAACTCTTCCCGTACAACCGCTCTGATCATCTCTCGCAGGTCGTCGGCGCATAGCGCTTCAGCTTCGGCGTAGTTGGTCAGGGCGGTTGTATTGTCTGGCGCGCATTTCAAGCGTCCTCTCAATCGTTGTGGCCTCCGAAGCAAATTCTGCAACAGTCTTGGGCGGGTAGCGCATCAATCCGGCGAATAGTTTCTCTTCGACACCCCGCATCAAAACCGAACTTTCTTTTCTTCAGACATGTCGAGGTCGGCATGGCGGAAGAGGCGAGTCATCTCCTCCGTGAAGATCGCGATATTCTCGTTCGGCAATTGAACTCTGGTTTCTAAGAGAAACTCAGCCCTTTCCTTTCGTACGACATTCGCGAAGATTCACACGAAGTTCTCACGAAATAGGTCCCATGTCACCAGGGTGGTCTCTCTGTTCTCAAACCAGGTCCAAGCAGCGTCATCCAACGAAAAATAGACATGGCGCAGCTTGTCGTCGTCGCTCCATTTGTTGAACGTCGCGGTCCTCTCGTATGTCTCCAGCCAGGTTTCAGGGTCTTCAGCCGATGATCCACGGAAGGTCGGTGGCTCCCGAGGTTGTTGCAGCAGGATGGGGGACGCTGGGGCTGCCATTGGGGTAGTTGACTTGACCTTGATTGCTGTGGTCTTCTCGGGAAGAAGTCCGTACTCCGGTAGAAGTCCTTGCTGCCTACGGCTAGCTCGCTGGTCCTTGGCGGCGTTGGCGTTGTCCTCTGGTTTCGGACTTGGATCGCGGCTTTGCGGGGGCGTTCGGGTGCATGAACGAACTAGCACCTCCACCAGATGTCACGTAGTATTGACAGTGAAGAAAGCAGTCGTAACACTGTGTATGACGAAACTGGTTGTTTACTAGGCAAACCTGTGCCCACAAAAGCAAGCGACACTCAAAGCACAACGATAGCGGCGAACACAGTCGGCGATCATCGAAAATCTCTCCTCTGCGGCGAAACGCGTCGGCTTTTATACGTGAGTCATCGAATGTTCCAGATTATTCCCTGGTGCCCGCGTGTCTTCTACAAAGTACTAGACAATTCGCGTCACTCATACAATCAGATTACATGAGCCTCGGTGACCACAGACGACGGATAGAAGCATCGATAACGTTCGAGAAGCTTCCGATGCAGGCGCGACTATATAGGGACTTCAGGCCCGACCTGCGCCGGTGAAACATTTGTTAGGAGGTGGAAAGCGGCCACCGGTAAAAGATAAATAAATATATATATATATATATATATATATATATGTGTGTGTGTGTGCTTTCTTAAAATAGGCTAACCAATGTATACAAAACGCACTCTGTTTCTTACATTACAACGTCACGAGCATGCGAAAATCAAGGTAATTTCTTCCGAATAAATTACCAACGGTTAGTTGAAAGGGCAAAAGAGAGTGAGCTGATGCAGAGATGCAAAGAAAGAAAGCAAACGATATATTGTTGACCTGAGAGTCAACATTCGTTATGAATGTTGACCTCTCGGGTAACGAGGGAGGGAAACCGGGGCTCTAAATGGCTGTAGCCATCGATTCTAGCAGTTGGCCGAAAGCTGCAAGTCCTGTTTACGAGTACGTCAATCTTGCCTAGCCGTAAGTGTCCTTCGTGTAAACACGACGCTTATCCTGCCATCCGGGAAGATCAGAAGGAACCTTTCTGGTCGAATAAATAGAATAGAACGTCCTAGGCATCACGCACGATCATGAACACTAAGCGAAGTCCATTAGTTCAGTGCCAACGCCACATCAAGCCTTGTATCGCCGACACTCGGATTCACAGTCTTCCGAATGTGGATGCTGTTTATTTATTCTCCGCTGCTGCACTGACTTCTTTTGCATCTGGCGTGAACCAGCTGTCACTTAGCGAGATCATTAAGATTGGCTTCAGGAGAAGCCAGCACTAAATGTAATGCAATGTGGGAACATGTGACACTGTTTTCCCGAGAGCTAGTCGCTGATACTTTTGTATGTTTTCATTAATGCATTGTTCATCAAAAATTGCTGTGCTGTCAAATTACCCATTCTTCATGAATGAAACTGAAGGTCAGGGCAGAGATGTTGCTTCTGCGAAACATGAGGGCACCATAATTGACATCCCTATTGAAAAAATTGGTCGCAGTTTCCCCTGAAAGGCGAAGCATCAATTGCGATAGCAAATTAGTAGAGAGCTATGCGGGGTAAGGATAGTAGTTTTATCAGCTGTGTAAACTTGGACATGCAGCAGCACCAGCAACGCACAGAACAGTTGTCCACGCCGTCGGCGTTTTGCCCGCGTTCGCACCGAACGCGCGTGGCGTTGGTGACTGTTTGCCGCTGCCTCCGGGGGCGGGCGACTCGGAGGTTTTCGACGAGATCAGAATGGGACACTCGTCGAGCAGCGTCCGAAATCTTACCCACCTTCTCGCCTCGCAACTTTTATTGCGATAGGAATTATATGGACACTCAAAAGCAGATTTCTGCCGTTGGCGTCGCTGTCGTCGTCGCCGTCGCCGTAAGGTTCCGTATGACGTCAATAGGAGATGAAATCGTCGCCGCGCGATGATAAGTGGTTCTTGAGGGAAAGGGAAAGGTTGGCGCTATCTTCTGCAGCCCTTGAGGGAGCACGGCTCAGCGCCATCGAACGCTGTATGTGCGAGTGAAAGGGTGCGAGGGGCGCGCGCTTTCACGGGGAGTGAACGCACGGCGGAGAACAAACGCGCGTTCTGCGCTTAAGGGCTGCAGAAGTAGGCGTCTCTTTCCTCCTTTACAATCACCATATATGTAGAGCAAACGCGCCTTCTTCCGACGCGCGAGAGGCCGTGGGGGAGGGAGAGAAGGGAGGCGACGTTTAGCGGCGGCACCAAGTGCCTATTTATATCAGAGGCTCCGGCAACAGTCACGAACGCCGCACGCATTTTGAGCGAACGCGGGCAAAACGCCGACGGCGTCGACAACAGTTCTGCGCGTTGCCGGTGCTGCTGCATGTCCAAGTTCATACAGCTGATAAGGCTAATATCATTACTCCGTATAGCTCTCTACAAATTTGCTATCGCAATTGATGCTTCGCCTTTCAGGTGAAACTGCGACAACGTTTTTTATATAAATACGCATTTCGTGCCGCAGCTAAACGTCGCCTCCCCTCCCTCCCTTCCGTCCCCCATGGCCTTTCGCGCGACGGAAGAAGTCGCGTTTGCTCTCTATATATGATTATTGTAAAGGAGGAAAGAGACGCTTAACTCTGAAGCCCTTCAGGGAGCATGGCGCAGAACGCGCGTTTGCTCTCCGACGTGCGTTCGCTCCCTGTGAAATCGCGCGTCCCTCGCGCATTTCACTCGCACATACAGCGTCCGGAGCGTGGCGCCAATTTCATCGCCGTTGACGTCATACGGAACCTCACGGCGAGGGGCGACGGCGACGACGGCACAAATCCGCTTTGGTGTGTCCATATAATTGCCACGCAAAAAAACAAGCATCGCTGACTTAGATATGGGCATTCTACGTCGTCTTGACACAAGCACATCCTTATAACGTCTTTC
Organism: Dermacentor silvarum; assembly: GCF_013339745.2. Classification (NCBI taxonomy): domain Eukaryota; kingdom Metazoa; phylum Arthropoda; class Arachnida; order Ixodida; family Ixodidae; genus Dermacentor; species Dermacentor silvarum. The sequence continues at coordinate 80,386,392 of NC_051155.1, read as the reverse complement.
TTTCACATTTTTTGGCACCCGCAGCTTCATGGTGAGTAGTTGAATGCGGCTTGACATGAGACATTTGGAATTTCATGGGTGATCCTAAAAAGTGTAAAATTGTTGGTATTCAAGAAAATTTGCCAACTATTTAGCACCTCTCTGTTCTTGTCTTCATTAGGGCACTACATATTGACCTAACAGGGGTTTGCCTACGCAGCATTGCTTTTCGTTGGTACAATCAAGCCGGATTCCTTCTCCATAGTTGGCTTTAAATAAGTCGCTGCACAGAAGCTCGGAGAGCCACAACAAGTGCGTCAAACAGGTGAGAAAACTGGATATTTTAAAAAGTCAACACAGACATAGGGATATGTTTCTTTTTCACACTCCTTCCGTTGATTTTTCCCATTGACTGTAGGTTATCCTCGACAAACTGCAGTGAAGGAAGAAAATAACAGTGGTTTTACAAGGGATACCAATGGAGGCAATGCTTCTGCCTTCATTAGAGGTACAAAACTTCGAAGTTTAATAAAAGTAGGGCGAGGCCGAATTGCTCGACACCTTGAAGCACAAGTTCACTCAATGTTGCAAATCATGCAGTTCTGCAAAAATCTGCAAGGTGGAGGAAGTTTTGGGGTAATGAAACTTTCTATACATCTGGTAGTAACACGAAGCCACAAAGAAAACCTATTCGCGCATCCCTGAAAACAACCTTTGCAGCTGAAGAAATATAGAGCCAAGGTAATTAACCAACAACTCAAAGTACAACTGAACAAAAATTCTTTTATTGCGATAGCAATTATATGGACACTCAAAAGCAGATTTCTGCCGTCGGCGTAGCCGTCGTCGTCGCCGTCGCCATCGCCGTGAGGTTCCGTATGACGTCAATGGAGATGAAATCGTCGCCGCGAGCCGAACGCTGTATGTACGAGTGAAAGGGCGCGAGGGGCGCGCGCTTTCACGGGGAGTGAACGCACGGCGGAGAACAAACGCGCGTTCTGCGCCGTGCTCGCTTAAGGGCTGCAGAAGTAGGCGTCTCTTTCCTCCTTTACAATCACCATATATGTAGAGCCAACGCGCCTTCTTCCGACGCACGAGAGGCCGTGGGGGAGGGAGGGAAGGGAGGCGACGTTTAGCTGCGGCACCAAGTGCCTCTTTGTATCAGAGGCTCCGGCAACAGTCACCAACGCCGCACGCATTTTGAGCGAACGCGGGTAAAACGCCGACGGCGTCGACAACAGTTCTGCGCGTTGCCGGTGCTGCTGCATGTCCAAGTTCATACAGCTAATAAAGCTAATATCATTACTCCGTATAGCTCTCTACAAATTTGCTATCGCAATTGATGCTTCGCCTTTCAGGTGAAACTGCGACAACTTTTTTGTACAATGCAATTCTCTTTGAAAGTAAATAATATTTTTAGTGAACTGCAAAGTTTTCTTTCGGAGATACCCGAATTGGTCCGAATAGAGTTTGGGATTTATGGAGAATTTCTTCTTTATTTCTTTATCTTTTCTTTATCTTCTTCTTCCACCCTTTTCAGGATTTCCGGAGTACTGATTTGGCATATTGTGCGTCGTTGATGTTCGCGTTCTCGATTTATTAGGCCTCGTTCTGGCGGTCTGGTGGCTTCCTCTTTAGCTTAAGTGATACTGCCCCCAAGACACAAAGAGGTCCTGGCGCCGCATTCCAGTCCAGGGGTGTTATGCAGGATGCGCCAAGTTTGGCGAAACTCGGGATCTTCACGAGCTCTGGCGACGCCCCAAGGTGAAAGAACAGACAAAGTTTGTCCGTCGGCACGCCTCCAGTTTCATTGGTTTATCTAGATTCACTCTGGGTGACTATCATCTCTTGGGCGTTGCCATATGGGCAGTCGACAAACTGGGGCTCACGTGATCATACGGTCGGTGCATGGTCGTACCTTCTTTCACTTGTCTGTCGTTCCACCGAGTGCATTATAGGCACAAGCATGTTATAAAATAAATGTATTTAGTACGATAATATTAGTCACATTAATGTGGGTTATAAGCACTTTAAAGTTTACAAGATGTGCACTGAATGTGTATTAGACTAATTTGCCGTTTAATGCGTTTCGCTTTATACAACGAGCGGACGCTCGCCCTCCTCTTTCTTCCTCTGGATTGGATTGGCACAGCTCGCTACGTGCTTGCGCTAGCATTTCTGAGCACAGATCGGTGTGCGCTGGTTTTCGCACTAGGCTTTCAAGAGATCGCTCGTTGCTCCTTCTCTTTCCTCTGGATTGAATTGTTGCGGCTCGCTACTTGCTTGCGCTCCCATTTCCGAGTCCAGATTGGTGTACGCCTGGTTTTCGCATTGGGCTTTCAACAGATCTATCGTTGCTCGCGCTAAGTAAAGCTGCTAGACGAAGGAGCCTCTGCTAACGCAGTAGAGGTTTTCCACGCTCTTACCGTGTAAGCACTCAGGAATGCCGGAAAGCACTCATACAAGGGTCAGAAAACCACACTTTATTTTCGTTTACTTTGTGATGCACCTTCAGACGGGCTAGCGCCGAGCGATGGCTTCTAACAACCGCAGGAAAGAGTGTTTGTACTGGGTACCCCGAGCGATCCGTGGATTTTAACAAACGCAAGAAATGGTCTTCGCAGCGTACGTGGCGGTTAATTGATTACCACGACATCTATGCCTGGAATGACTCCAGCAGCGGTGCAGTTACCCTGTCACCACCGCTGACGAGGTCGCGATTCACTTTTTGACAATAAATTTCTATTTTTTTGCGTTTGAACGCTCGTGATGGGGCCCACAAACTTCACGCTGTGGTTGACTGTCTCCCAGTGAAGATTGAGGCTCGCCTCGTTAGCATCTACTAAATTTGGAATACAGTTCTATGCGACCTACGCGTTACTGCGAATAAATGCCCCCGGTTGAACATTGGCTGCGATAATGGCTTCGTCTCGTCGGTTGACCTTGAGCACTCCTGTGGTCGATCGTTTAACATCGCGGTAACATTGGCGGCTCGATGGAACGTTGTCGTCCTTCATCAGGCGGCCTCGATTGTACTTTCGCTTGCCATGAAGAAGGCACTCGTCAAATTGCACTATCTTCCCAGGGCCCCCGAGTGGAGGTCGCGCCAGCAGCTCATCCATCATGACCTCATGGCGTAGTTCTTCCAGTCGGCGATGGCATGCTTCGATAAAGGAAACAAGTCGCTGGTCATCTACGCTATTGCTCACACATCTACGCTATTGCTCACGCAGTACGTGAGCCAAATCACTTGCCGCCTAAAGAGGCGGACGTTCGGACGGCAGAGGCGGTCCGTGTTGGCGAAGTAACTTCCTTGGCCTCTTTGCCCGTACAGTGCAGCGGTACCATGTAACTGCAAAGACTGCTTTCGGCACCTGTTGCACCGGAAGGCAGCCTGGCGTCCATTCTGAGTCTTCCTGTACAATGTGACCACTACAATGCGACCAGCCAACCACAGGTTGGCTGGTCCGGTTGGAACCCTAGGTGCTTGCAGGTGCCCCAGTATTCCAATAACACCGCCGGACCTGGCTTGGCGCTGGGACACGGTGGACGCACGGCGCTTCAAGCCGGAGAGAACCGCAGCGATCGGACGAATTCTTCCTCTGCAGCCTAGTCACACCAATGTGCTACGAAAGCATAATTTGCCTGCCACGCTGTCTCAGCAGACGAGAGCTTTCACCTAACTCGCTACAGAGCCAGCGCACTGACGTATTGGAAAGGCGAAAATGACGTTGAGACTCTACGTCGATCATGTAGGTGAACGGGTCCAGACGGTCTATTGACGCTTGCGGTCGCTAGAAGGGATGACAGAGGCTTCTGCTGCCGCTGCCTTGTTCCCGAGTTCAACTCGGGGAGGGTTTCGCGATGTACGAGTTTGGCATGAGTTCGCCTGTCAATTAAAACCATAGGCCACGCCCCACGCGAGGCAGGCATGTAACTCTTGTGCGCGCACCCACCACAGTTAAGTCACGCCCAACTTATTGTTCGGCAACAGCGACGCGGTGCTGAGCAGAGAGGCATCAACAATCTTGACCGCCGAGATAAAACACTCACAACGCACTGTCATCGGTAATGTACTGAGCGCCGACAATCGCTGGCTGATACATATGCGTATATCTTCTCGGGCTGTGATGGCCCCACAACATGGTTTCATTGCCTGCACTGTGGCGACGTAGCACATAGCAAATAATTATCGGCACGTGATTGTAGCTACTTGCAAGGTGTCGATGCGCCGTGGTGGATGACGATGCTGAGTGCGCAGTGTTTTCCAACGACAACGTAACGCAGCTGTAATTTGAGATGACTGATCTGTCATCGGCTATGTATCGGAGCAGTAGTGTCACTAACACGGTCAGCGTCGGGCATCGCCCACTTTTCTAGACCCATTACGGTGACATTTCCTTATCCCAAGCACTCTACACTAAACAGTTGCAACACCTTCCTGCGTTCGAAGTCTCATTTAATAACTGCGCACTAGAGCCCTCACCTGCGAAAATTCGATTGTTGCGATGTCGTTACGATATCCATCTGCGATCGCTGTTAGCTCCAGCACATACAATCGGCGAGCACTTTGGAGTGCACAATACACTCAAAATACTGCGCATATGCACACCTTCACTGGTCAAGCGATGAAAAGCAATTAATTGCGACGCTGGGCAGCCCGCTCTTCACAATGCATCACGGAGGCTTCGCGCACAGAAATGAACATGGTACCGCAGAGCCATTTTTCAGCGACAGCCGTTGCTCCCCTCTCTATGGCTAGAGTCTCGTTTTTCGTTGGTAAAGCGGCGGCCTTAATAATAGCCTCAGTGAAGCGCCTGCGGTGAACAGCCATGCCGCGGCGATGCGTTGCTCTTCCTCTAATAGACAGGGAATGGTCAGATCATTGTCATGACTGACTTATTCGAGAATAGCACTGCAGCGTCCCTGGCGACTTGTCACCGTATGAACTCCCTCGTGCGTGCGACCCTCTAGAATGCATCCGCTTGTAAGCTGTCGCCTCACTGTCGCCACTCACGGCAAAAAAAGTGCCAAATCTAATAATTCGTCCAATCTCCGTTTGTATTCAAAAATTTATAGCATTCAAAACGTAAAGCCGATACTTTAAGAAATAAATTGTTCGTTATTTATTTGTTGTATTTTAAGGTATTCGATTGATGAACGCTTTACACGCATCAGTCGGATATAAGCTAGGGTTAGACTGCCGGACTTGGGTAACTGTGTGTTTGTAGTAAGGGTAAGTTTACAGCCTCTTTCCTGTTTAATTTATACGTACGGTGGCGGGAATTGCGTTTCGAGTCTGTAGTGTTGTGTTAGGTCTCTGAACGTGGTCAGGCGATCGCCCTACAGCCATTGTGATTGTTGTTGTTGCAGCGTGTCTGTCGTATACAGTCTCGATCCGGCAGATCCGACGCCCCGCACTCGGAGCGGAGGCGGCGGCCGCGTAGTCTGCCACAGCTCGGCGAGTGAGACCTCGAGCCGCGGCGTGGGCCGCCTCGTTGCCCGCGAGCGGGACGTTAGTGTGTGCCAAGGTCCAGAGGAGGAAGACCGTAGAATTTTGGGACGTCGAGTCCCCGTCCTCGCAAATTTACAGTATGCGGGCCGCTTCCCGTGAGACGCGGCCGCGCGCGAAGCTTCGGACAGCCGCCTGCGAGTCGCTGATCAGGATCGCAGCGTTCGGCACCGTGGCGAGTGCTAAGGCTATCGCGGCTTCTTCTGCCGCCTCCGTGTGTCCAGTGGTCACTGTGGCACTCGCGAGGCATTTGCCTGTGCTGTCTACAACCGCGATCGCGTGTACACTTCCTCCTACGCTACATCGCGCGGCGTCTACGTACACCGCCTCGTTACTCTTATCAAATTTTTTGATGGTCGCTAGCTCGTTTGTTGCATCGCCCGGCGTGATGCGTCGGATGCATGTTCTTGGGAGTCGGTGGGACGATCAGGCGGACGCGGACCGAGGCGGCGAAACTGCGACTTTTTTCAACAATTTCTACTAAATAAATTATACGAAAGTGGCACCGTATCAGGTATGTCATCTGAGAGAGTATGCGTAAAGGGGCAGGGGGAAAATATGTTAGAAAATACACAGTATTTCTTGTAGTCAAATCAACTTTTCTTTGTCTGAAAAAAAAATAATCTAGCCATGCAGAGTGAAAATAGGCATCAGCGCAGCGATTCCCTCCCGAGCATCCATCAGTCGAGGCTCGTGTGTATTTTACAAATATTGTCTGCTTTTGAGGCAACGTCGTTTCAGAGCTGAAACAGGTTTATTATTCTTTTAATTGCCTTTAGATGTCTTTCAAGCATAAGAATGAACAGAAACTTCCTCGGGCATATGCACAGAAATCCAATCGATATAACAGACAATTTTAGTGGACCTTATAAAACGTGTACAACAAAGAATTTGCGATGGAGCTGATAAAGCTGCACTGAGAAGGAATGACAGGTAAGCAAAGTCTAGATTCTGCTTTGCACATTTCTTCCGCGCCTTGCATTCTTACCTGCTCGAGAAAACGCACATTGAGGCAATTGCTTCGAAAGAAAAAGCGACCTTGTTGTGGAAGAAAGCGTCACAAAATTTCAACTTGCTGCCCTTAGTAATAACGCATTTACGAATCAGCGCAGTGTTTGTCCTTCACTGTGTGTGTGTGTGCCTTGTCTTGTTCATTATGTTTGTTCACAGTAGACAAATACCAATTTGCACAGCTATTGCGGTTTTTGAAATCTGTCTCTTGCATTTACCGCAAAGGCCTTTGTTCAAGTTAATGAAGACCCCAACGCAGAACAGTTTAATAGGATACCGAATACAACGGTTGGTTGACTCAGAGAAGTACGCGAATAAAATCAATATTTCTTGCATTTGAACTCTCTATGAAGGATTTTTCCGTAACACAGTACGTGAGGTTTGTTACTGGGGAGGTTACAGCGTAAGTCTGTCTCGAAACAATCGCAGTTCGTAACCTGAGCCTAAATATGTTATCTTCACACCGAAAATACTTTAAGTGCGTCTCGCATTCCGGGTATGCGCTCCAATGCAGAGACATCCTCTGAAAACTTTATATCGCGAATGTATTAAATCTAATCGCTAAACTAAATATCTGTATAATTGGAGTTTTCTCCATTTTCACAGGGAAGGATAATTTATTCCTAGGCTGAAGGCCCACCTCTCTGGTGGCTGCCTTGCTCACGTGCACATGCAAGACGGTAGAGATGTGGGAATGCTTTCTGACCCACAAAATAATGAATGTCTATGCTAGGTACCTAAGGAAAGGACTAGCTAATTTCTTGCACCACAATTAGCGAAAAGAGTGAACTGATAACTTCTGGCATGCTACATATTTCCCGGTTGTAGTGGCTGCTGACATCCGAAGGACCTTTAGAAAGCTGCGTATTGTGTCCTTCAGTCTGCCTTCCGTACGCCGAAGGAGGTTGTTTAGAAGCGCAGAACTTTTCAGAAACCTGCAATGCCGCACGTACCGCTGTTGGCGTCGTTTTGCGAGAGGGTGCGTCAGGCCGCTTTCGGTTACTCGACTGCGAAGGCGTTCAGTAAATTGCCTTCTTCTCTGGAAGTCGTTTTATTATTTTTAGTCATTGTCGATTGGTAGATCTAAATGTGCATGCTGCTGAACCTTCGGTAAATCCTATTACTACCTTCAGCATGCTGCAGAAGAAAATCGGCAGGGGACGCGCTCTGTATCCACACACAATGCATTGCAAGATAGCAGCGTCTTCTGAAAACTGTGAGCCATACGTTCTAGGCCAGTTGTCGCTTAAGTTATATTGTTAGATGGGCGATCGTAAACTCCGCATGCCGATGTTATTGCATTCTGAAGCACAGTAGCGCCCAGGATCTCTGCCAGGGGGGGGGGGGGGGTTGACAGTTTGCTAATACCATCTAAAAGCACTAATGTCGATTCTTCGGGCAATTGTCAAAAAAATGCGCTTTTGCGAAGTGTGCAGATGATTGCGCGTCTTAGCATCTTAGTTGCAGCGCTCAAATGCGTAAGGAAAAAAAGGGGTTAAACAAAAGGGGGCGTTAAGTCGGCCTCAGGGGGGGGGGGGGTTACAACCCCCGAATCCTCCCCTCCCCCCCCCCCCCCCGTAGGTGCGCCACTGCTTAAGCACTTAAGAACCTAAAAACTGCGCATGAACTTGTGCGTACGGCCTGACATAATCTCTTCGGATATTATCACATGGTTGTCATAGAGAATTATAAGTGAGGGAGCTCATCTATGGGTAAACGATCGCTTTACATCATGCTACCTCCTTTATAGTTTTTGTAGCCTTTGTATATCGCAAGTGCATACTGCTATAACATTCAGGAGTATGTGCGTAGGAGGGGAGCTGAACAGGGCAACCATAAACGAAATAATTCTTTTTTTCTGGTACACTAGCAACCTCAGAAACAGCAAGACACCTCGGCGCTCGTACAGCGACTGACATTCGCGCGTGCGCAAGTGTAAAATTAGGCAGCGCGCACTAGGCCCCGTTGAGCTCTCATAAACGGCACGGGTATAATGTCCCGTGACAATCGCCTCTTTCCACTCCTAATATCCTTAACCCGCAAAAACTTATCAGTGGCAGCGGGAAAGCTGACTAACGAAACCAGTCATTAGGCAACGCATATTATACTTTTGTCTCACCACATAGCGCTCAACGCAAGTCTAGATCTGACTGCAACTTAGTTATTCCTACACTGCCTGTCCACAAATGGCGTGAATTTAAATCCGACTTCCGCTAGCTACCTATCGCATAACGGCAATTACAATGCAGCTTGTGCTGCATGATGCGTTTTAAATTTTACTTCCAGTGGAGGAGGGGCAGTTTTGGGGAATTTTATGGCATGTCCTTACAATCAAGAGGATTGGTCGATATTCTGTGGTCTACCAGACAACTTGGAGGAATTGGCAGGTATGATTGCGTGATACTATTGCTCCTACTTTGCGCAGCTGATAAAAGCAGCGGCATGATTGCAAGTACGCACATACTGTTTAATATCCTAAGCAGCATGACGGAAAGGACATTTGGTGCATCCAACATTAGCAAGCAACTTAGGTCATGGACGAATGGGCTTTTCCGCTAACCCTTTTATTTCGACATCGAAGCATGATTATCACAAAATAAATACGCACAGGCATTGCAAGAAAACAATCATGATGATACGGGTTTCACAGTACATCTGTTTTGGCTGTGCGACCATTTAGGGGAAATAATAATTACAGCAAGTACCAAACTGGGCCAATAACAAGTTCTTGTGATGGAGGCGGCTGTGGTGCATCTTATCGACAATGTACGAGCGTATATGCTCACTTGGATAGGTTATCACTGTGACAAACGTTCTTGTCATGTGTCCAGCACGCTGTATATGCAACGCCCTTTGCTCCCAGCAATACATGGCGTAAAGAGTGTGACCGGCATGACTTTTCGAGGCGGAACGCACACGTGCATGAATACTTCTACAAAATGTTCAGGAAGTTTGCAGAGCGCTTGGTGTTCCGGAACAGTAAAAAAAAGAAGAAAAAAAACGACCACGCCATGCCTGCGTCTGTCACCACGACAATGCAAATACATGACGACAGCGCAGCCAGGGCGCTTTCATACAGGTATGCAGGGTATATAGACTTGGCAATGTTGGTAGTTCATGCTTCAAATAACAGCGCGAGAGACAGGGGCAAACGTAGAAAGACAGACGCAGCCCTGCGTGTGTTTTTCATCGTTTGTCCCCGTCTCTTGCGCTGTTCTTATTTTTTTATACAAGCTCCTTGAGTGGCTACCGCTACTCACGCGCTCATCGTCAACGTTGTGATAAGCTTCATTGCCAGCATTGCCGAGAAAATACAAAGTGCGCTCTGAACAAATACTCGAGTGCACGTCGGCCGTAGTTTGTGCATTCACATTTTTCTATTATATCTTTTCCTTTTCCTTACCAGCTCGAAAAATAAAAAGGTGTTTGACAAACATACCATTTTTATTAAAGCAGGATATATACCGAGATAACTAGCGTTGCTTCATATCGCAGCCATATAAAAATAGACGTGCATGCCCCGTATTAAAACGTTTATGTTCATACCAGTTTATAAAGGAACGTAGGGTTTTCATAGAGGATGTCCTATGTGACCATATATCAAGTAATATAGAGAATTGCAGTACAATCTCGTCTTTTAATCAAAATATGCTGCTTTTTTCGCAGAAATACCTAAAAAAGTCGATATTAGGGAGACGGTGAAAGTGACAAGAACTTTTATTGGTCCTGAGAAACTGGCCAGGGGGAGCCGAAGGCTCCCTCAGGTCAAATCGGTGGCTCCGCCCACGATGACACCGGGAGGCGAAATCCCGTTGCGATGTCGTGGGCCCTCTGGATTCCCTGAAGCTGGACGTGGTGGTGGTCGCTTCTTAGGAACTCCTCCCACTGTTCCTTTGTGGCAAGTATAGAGTTTTCTATGGCTAGCACAACCAGACCATATGATCAAAAGAGCATGACTCAGCTCCGCATTTGGGGTACGACTGCGGGAAGTGTGGGTCTATCCTGCTAAGGGACCGCGGAGTGGGTACGTGCGGGTTGTAGCATTCTGACCGTGCTAGCTTGTGGTTTATTTAGTTTTGGGTGAGGAGGAGAGAACCACCTCCTTTCCAAGCGATAGTGTGAGACGATTTCGTGAAAGGTGCACAATTGGTCTTTCTCGATGCAAGCCTCGTTACGAGGATGGCCGTTGACGGCTGCGCGGGTCGTAAAATCGCACGCCAGCCGGTGAGCCCGTTCGTTGGGGTTGCAGCCGTGCGGTGGCATCGAGTCCCCCAGGTGGGCCGGGAACCATGAAATGTGGAAATATGCTTTCGTTCCCATTTGAGCAACTTATTCAGCTTGTTGATCACAATTCTATTCGCCCGTTTTGATACGCGCACCGCCGAAAAGGACCTAACGGCTGTACGGGAGTCCGAGAAGACGAAAGACGGGAGAATGCGCGCTGTGTATGGCCAAGGCGATAGCCGCCTCCTCGCCTCGTGAGCAGAATTGGTGCGCACAGAGCCCGCATTGACCAGATTGCCTTTCACATCCACTACCGATAGGGCGAACGCTTCTCCGCTGTCGTATCTGGCAGGTCTACGAATAGAGCGTGTAGTTCCTGTCGAGTGATCTGTTTGAGGATTGCCTGAGCTCTCGCGCGTCTCCTACCCTCATCGTGTACTGGGTGAATGTTGCGCGGAATCGGGTCTACCTTGATTAGGGAATTAACGTTTTTAGGTAGACAGACTTTACCCTCCGGGTCGTGCCTGGGCCGAATGCCTGCCTCATTTAGGGTCTCACGCTTTCTAGTATAATTGATACATTCCTGTTATACATACCATCATAGTTATATATTTTTCTTAATTTCAATGAAAGCAGCTGTGCACTAGTGCAGAAGATTAGGAAATGCCAAAATTAAAGAACGGCAACAGCTATGTATGCAGTAATTACGCCAAATATGATGCTTCTTCTTCCATCACTAAAGATTACTGCCCGTTTCTTATCTTTCTGATAAATATTATTCAAGGTAAACGTCAACTTAAAGTCAACTCTCTTCTTCGCCAAGAAAATATTGCCTCCACTGAGTAAGGAGTTAGCGTGGACTGGTTGGTGAGGTTTCATGCCGAAAACAGCACAAACGACTTTCACGCGTTTGCAGATGACAAGAACTGACTCACATTTCTTCTTTACCTTCTTCCTTTCTATTGCGAAGAGGAGCAAGAGAAATGCATTTAGGCTAACACGTTCTTTTCCGATCTGGATTCAGCAGAAACATAGAGGCGGAACCGTGGGGTCGGAAAGTTCTTCGACAATGGAAGTACTTTATAAAGATGGACGCGCAGAGTTTAGTAACATACTTTCTGTCCGCGGCGCTCTTTTTGCCCATTAAGAACTACGAGCAAGGTGCTTCCCTTTCCATGTTCAGTTGTCAACATCTTTTGTTGTGGGATTTCAGAAGTGGCAACTGTCAATGGCGTTTGGCATCATTGAAAGTGTGTCAGTGGCAGGAGGAAGTGCCGAACGAGGGAAGCCGTACAGAAATCCAGAAGCAGTTCGTGGATACAATACGGCTTCATCGATTTAGCCTGCTTTGTCTCTCTCTTTCGCTGACTTGGTGCAAGTCGCAGCATTTTTTTTTTCGTTTGTTTGGAGGTGTTTTTGAAAGCAGGTCTCTATTCTTTACACTGACCAATCATTTCAATGACCCACTTTGCAGAGGAGTAACAGCCTGCCTACTTTACCAAAACGATTTAACTGAAATGAAGAAAAAAAAACAGCAGAAACATTAGCTGCATATTCAGTCAAACAAGTACATTCTGCATCTTCCGATTAGCATAATATGTATGTATATTCAAATGAAGAAGATTGTAAACCCAATTTTACTCGAGCCACAAACGATGTTTCACATGTTGGGCAACTAGACAGTTACGAATATTGGCGCGAAAATGAGCCACTAAAACTGTCAGCCCTTTCACTGGGGTGGAGATGGAAGACCAGGGAAGCTGTACTATGGAGGGAATTATGTATTTACAATTATGACTATTAAGATGTGATGGTGTATAATTGGTTATTTGTACGATTAAAGAATAAGAAAAAAGCCGGTAGATCCCACGCCCTGTGGGAATGGATGGTATGCGAAGCAGTGTGCGGGCAGCCCACCCAGTTAACGAAACGACCATGATCGCACCAAGACGTAGGCGGATCTTTCTGGACCTACATGACACGCATTCCCTGACATTCATGTCATGAGTCCTGAGGAGTCTCTTTAGCTACACCTAGAGATCTTAAGGCGAAAGCCAAAGTCATGCTCATGACTATGACTTCGACCATCAGCGTTTAGCCTTTTCCTTCACTTAGTACCACATCCGACCCATTCCATTGGTTTTTGGGTGTTAATCTGCTTTCGCTGAGTTATTCGCATTTTTGCTTAGTCATGGTAATGACTATGACTTCTACCCCATTAATTTAGAGGTTTCCTTCACTTCGTGCTCACGTCCAAACATATTGCAGTGGCTTTTGAGTGTAAATTTTTTTTTCGCTGAGTCATTGTAATTTTTGATGAGTCATGCTCATGACTATGACTTTTACCACCATACCACCCCAGGGCCTTTCGCGTGATGGAAGAGGTCGTGTTTACTCTCCGCCGTGCAGAGAGCAAACAATTTTGTCCTGCCAAATTTCTGCCATAGTCCTGCCAAATTTCTGAAGATGGAGGAAGGTTCATGGAAAGGAAAAAAAGCAAAACTTTTCAGTCACGAGAGTGTAGCTTCTTGCCGCACAGGTGAATAACAGTGTTTCCTCTTTCATCAATTCCTTGTCTCTTTGACCGCTGTTGGTGAGCTGCTTTTAACGAGAACACTGCCCGATCCACTTTCAATTTTCCACAATCACTCGTAAATTTATAAATGAGTGCTTAAAATTATGGGTGTTGGCTTTGTGTACGGTCACGTAGACATATGTTCCTTCTTCGGCCAGAGCAGCACACCAGAGCAGGAGCGAATAGGTACAGGTGACGCTTCCCTTACCAAGGCTGCTGTCTTGCTTTAAATTTCTTAAGCCACGGTAGCCAAATTGTGTAGCATCGCACACGAAATTCGTGAGACGCGGTTTCAGCTACCACCTGCAGCAAGTTTCTTTTTTCTCGACTTTAATTTTCTTTTCCCGTATTATTTCTACATAACGCAGCCAGGTCATACTGTGACAGCACATACTGTCACATAAAACGGCTACATTGTATTGATGAAGCACTGACTCTTGCAAATGTGCTCTACATATACAGCAGATGAACGAATAATATATTTTCCTTTACTTCCCCGGGACATAAGTTCTATGAATGGAGACGGGAGCTGATAAGGCGTCATGTCTAGTTGTATATAGCAGCTTCACTAAGACACCCTACATAACGCAGCCAGTTCATACTGTGACAGCTCATGCTGTCACATAAACGGTTACATTGTATTGGTGAAGCGCTGACTGTTGCAAATGTGCTATACATAAAGCAGAGGAACGAATCTTCTGTTATCGAACTATTCCACGCAGGTATTGCCCGTACAGCTGTACAGATTCTGCAATTCTTCTTCGGAATAAGATTGTGAAACTATGGATCTTGGCGACAGACTGAATCGGGATTGGTAAGTTAATATTAGTTTGTCATTGTGGGGACCAATTATTTAATTTTTTTCAGGTAGTGTCAGTGAGCGTTCTTGTTAGCACTTACGACCAGTGTGATGCGAGCGACGTATATCGAGCAAATATAATATTTAATTTGACAGCATTGTGCAGAGAAAAGGGAACATTACTTCATCATGCATGTTTCGCGTCCACACATGGTGCTGTTGTCGAGGTACGCATGAAGAAATTGGAGCGAAATGTAGCCCCTCGCTCGGCGTTCAGATAGGCGTACCTCAGCAGTACGTTGCTGATACAAATGAGACTGGTCTCGTTCGAGAATGCTGACTCTGCCGTCAGTTGGCGTAATCCATCAAACTCAAACCTGGGGTGATGAGGAGATCTAAGGCTTACAAGTTCGCAATTTCTTGCAATAGATTTACGGTTGTCGGATATATAGTGCCCCCGCGTTCGACACGTAGGGCCCAGAGTTGGCGTGAAGAGTCTCGGTCACACCGAAGGATGTCAATCTGTGCCTACCACTGTTGACCACGGCTGGTCCATTAATAATAGGGAGCGTGCGCGATTGCAAGATTATACCATGAGACCCCTACTAGCTGCATCATAAGTTAAGCATCTAAGATTTGTAATGGGTAATGCAAGTCACGTATGTATTTATTCAGGCTATTTATGCACCCTACTGCCCAGTCACCCTATACGCAGCACGCACAAGACGTATCACGTACTCCACTGCCACAGCGTCCCCGATAAAGTTTACCCGATTTTCCTTTTCTTGTCGGGACCAGAAACCTCCGCGCCTTGTCCATGCAAGGTCATGTCAAAAAAACCTATAATAATATGCATGTAGAAAAAAAGGTACGTGGCCAAAGTGCCGAAAACATAGTGGGTAGCAGCGATACGTTAGTAATGACTTGCACTTTGCATAATGGGGTTTTTCTATGCGCGCTCCAGTTTCATGGTCATTAGTGCGAAAAGTAAACTGTTGCACCATTAGGCCACGGATGTCAGGGCTCGTTAATTAAGTCGTGAACCCCTGCCGTTTACTTGGTTGGTTCTTCGGAGGTCACTAAATAGCCTCATTAAAATATTCTGCTTTGTTGCGCTGTTGTAGTTCTTCGCTTAATGTGTTACATTCTTTAGATATATCGTTTGATTTCAGCCTGTTTCTTCAAAGCTCGCGTAGCATTGTTTGGGTTGACGCAGAAGAACTACAGGTGGCCACAATTATACCGGAGACCTCCACTACGATGTCCCTGATAGCGGCACGGTTGCTTTGGGACGGGAAACCCTAAGAACAAACGAATATTTCGTCAACGTTTGTAGCAATGGAAATACTTGTTGGCTGCACTGTACGTTCAACTTGTATGTTGCACTGTATCTTGCATGCATTTCGTTGCACTTGATAAATCTGTCCAACTACGAAACTTCCTTTTCTAAGAACTCTATTGCTATAGTCTCGTTTGATTCAGGGTATAATTACCCTTACTTACACTTACTGGTGTAGCTGCAAACTTATGTTGTTGTTTTCCTGTGAATTCCTTTTATTGTTTTGTTTTTTATTTTCATTGTACCCACTCCCTCTGTAACGCCATCTGGGTCTTGAGGGTATACTAATAAATAATAAATAAATAAATAAAAGGTTTGAAAGAACACTTCAGAAAGTTGGCTTGACCGTTACCATATTCAATTAAAAGCGAATGCACGCTGCTCGCTCTTTAGTGTACGTTTCTAGTTTAAAGTGATACACTCAGCGCATTTCATAATATTCCTACAGGGCAAGGTGGCCGCTTCTGCCGCAATGGGAAATTAGTGGGAGCGCAATCAATATCATCATCAGCATGCGTCGCAACTTCGTCGTCATAGCTCGTGCTCGGCAAGAATAAACCAGTTCCTCACAATGCTATATACTGATGACAGCGCATACCATTGGCAATGATATGTTTTGATGTGCTGTTTAGTGCTGTTCTGTTTTCCTTCGATATTTCCTTGCCGTATCAATTTCGAGAAAAATTAGTCTACCTCAGTGTGATATAGTAGTAGTCAGTTTCTCTGTTGCTCGTAGACCCACTATTGTGACAGGTAAATCTTGCCTCCTGTCTTCTTGCACTGCATGTAAGATATGAAACGCCAGGTATAGACAAGGGAATAAAAGGAAGCGGTGAAGCTCTTGTGATACTGTAACCTTCGAAAGTAGTATTCGTATTAACAGTGTGAGCAACACTCATGTTGTATAACGTATAAAGCGACAGTGCGAATAAAAACAGTTATACTAAAAAGCATTTTACATTCTAATGACCAGCGCACCATCTCTATTTACTTTCACAGATATGTAGTCAGTGAACCATACTATAAAGTCATCCACGCTACCTAAAAGCTTTTGAAAGCTTTTGTCCGCTGAAGCTTAGCAGACAGCGTCAACCCGATACGGAATGTAAACTAGGTCACTAAGAATAGTAGCTATACAAGAGCCAAAATGTACGTCCTTTTTCAGCAGGTATATATATAGCGTCGTACCAAGTGACAGTAAAAGTGGATTTTAAGTAAATATGTAAAAGCTCTGACGTGTGTGTCCACAAGATCTATAACTAATCAAGACACAGCTCACGTTTTCCCACTTCTGTGCCACACACTTTAGGCTGTGGAAGCGCGTGGGCCTTGACAGCGACTGCAGGCTGAGTAATATATGGCAGAGCTCTCAGGTGGCCGTAGCGGGCGGGCTGAGCCTCAAAAACGGCTGCAGTAGATTTGATGAAATTGAAGCTGTTGATTCAGCTTCTTGTCTATATCCCTCTCGAGGATATCTTCTGAAAAACGTAAATGTGAATTGAATTGAAATTTACCAACACTGCATATGGACACGTTGCAAAAGGCCGGTTTTCAAACGTGGTATATTTGTCATCGTGGAGCGCCTCATTACCTGAGGTGCTCCTCAGGCAATGACTTCTAGTGCGTGGCTCAAAGAGCGAACAGATCATCTGAGAAAGAGCGAGACGGGACAGGCGCTTTCCTTGGCTTTTGTTTCTTTTTTTATTGCGATAGCAATTATATGGACACTCAAAAGCAGATTTATGCCGTCGGCGTCGCCGTCGCCGTTGCCGTCGCCGTCGCCGTCGCCGTCGCCGTCGCCGTGAGGTTCCGTATGACGTCAATGGAGATGAAATCGTCGGCGCGCGCCGCCGAACGCTGTATGTGCGAGTGAAAGGGCGCGAGGGACGCGCTCTTTCACGGGGAGTGAACGCACGGCGGAGAACAAACGCGCGTTCTGCGCCGTGCTTCCTTAAGGGCTGCAGAAGTAGGCGTCTCTTTCCTCCTTTACAATCACCATATATGTAGAGGAAACGCGCCTTCTTCTCACGCACGAAAGGTCGCGGGGGGGGGGGGGGGGGGGGGGGGGGGGAGGGAAGGGAGGCGACGTTTAGCTGCTGCACCAAGTGCCTATTTATATCAGAGGCTCCGGCAACAGTCACCAACGCCGCAGGCATTTTGAGCGAACGCGGGCAAAACGCCGACGGCGTCGACAACAGTTCTGTGCGTTGCCGGTTCTGCTGCATGTCCAAGTTTATACAGCTGATAAAGCTAATATCATTACTCCGTATAGCTCTCTCCAAATTTGCTATCGCAATTGATGCTTCGCCTTTCAGGTGAAACTGCGACAACTTTTTTGTTACGTTATTAAGGCTTTTAATGGCTCACCAATACACACCATCCGAAATTTAGGTTACATAATAAAATCTGTAGAGCACCATCAAGTTTTAACTCAAGAATTTTTCAAATTGGTAATTGTGACAGGAAACTGGAAAAACTGAAATGTCCCGTGGCCATGCTGCCTGGCGGTGAACTTCACTGCTAATTCAGGTACCCTCCAACTGCCTCGACTAGCGTTCGAAAGCGACATCTTTCCGCTGCTTTCTCAGTGATCGGAGCCGTGACACCATTTAAAGTTTAACTGAACAGCCCTGACTCGTTTCGTCTCTTCGAGGAGCAACTTTAACGCGACAGAGGTAAGGGCCCCGTGTCGCGAAAATCCGGCGTCGGCGCCGGCATCCACAGCCGAGAAAATTATCCCCAATCACGCAGGCCCTCCGATTATATTTAGGTACATGTATATGGCCCGCCTTCTTATATGATGCGCGATATATGCGCGTTATATGGCCACACCATTCTATCACTAATGTTGCTCATACCTTGTCTTACATTCTTGACAAAGCTATTCTTCGGAATTTTGATAATGGCAATCCACAAACAAATGTCATGAAACAAAACACCCACAGCGCATGCCATTTATGTTAAATATTCTCAGATTGAAATATTAAACTGCGAAACAAAACCGGAAGCCTGAAAATTATGTTGTTTTTTTGCGCGGCTGTGTACTCCCTACGGGATCGGCCCAAGCAAGAGGCCGCGTTTGTACCAGAAAGCTCGCCTTCGTGCATAGCGTTCGCCGCTAGGGTTTCACGGTAACCATCACGGTTGCATAAGCTGCAGTTGTCGGGAAACGTGAGAGCAGAGAGGGATCTTTGAGTGCTATCGCGTTCCACATTTAAAAGCAAGCTTAAGCGTCTGTAATTTTTTTTAAGTGATCACTTACGAATTCACGTGCCATAGTCGGTGACGTTGCAAGTAGTATGCCAGAGATAGAAGCGTTCTTGCGTGTGACCTCTATTCGGCCGCAGGAAAAGGGGGGCTCCCTCTGAAGGAAGCGTGCACAAGCATTCATTTCAAATTTAGGCCCATTTCGTGCAGTTTAGGGGTTTGTTACTTTGCAGACACGGTCATCAGCGCTCTATAAATGCACCGCGCTTGTATACTTACAATGCTCAGACCCGATGAGGGCCCCTTTAGGCCATGAATATCTGCATACGGCCGAATTAGTACACTTATTTGTAGTGGCATTTGAACTATTTCCACAATTCAGTGGAGATCTAACCATTGCCTAGACTTTACCGAACTCGAGAAGGAGTGAAAACACGATCAGCACCACGCACGGAACGCTATGTATTCGAATATGCGGTGAAAGTAGACACTCAGCTTACTTTAAAAATTGCGCCATGTTTTCTACGCAGAGTGTCGCTGTCTTATTCATAAGCCGGACGTGGGACTTACGCGCACGTTAACCTTGTTCTCGGCGACCAACGCTTGTGTAACACTTCGGAAGCCGACGTCGGACTACACGCTAGGACGCCAACAGATCCGCTCTATTTTCTAGCAATACATGCGAGCTCCGTTTTTCAACCTAGGGCGCGATAACGTAAAATGATTTCAAACTCCTGACGTCAAATTTACGTAACCACCGACGCAAGCATCGGGCGGTGACCAGCAGCGTTGTCTGAACAACCCAATCAAATACTCCTCGTTTATAGGAGGTCACCTTTGTTCGCTTTCAAAACCAGTAACATTGCCTACACTAAGCGGTTTTTCTTATTTAATTGGCTGACAACAGGCGAGGATCACGCTCTAGTGGAAAGGGTTTCGATGGGGCTGAGCCAGCACAGTGAAAATAGATAACCGCATGAAGAGGGTGGTGCCGGCTTCTGCGATTGGTCCGCTTTGCTTTACTTTGCCTTACTGGTCGAAAATCGCAGCGGCGTGCAACGGAAGCATAAGAATACCGCTAAAACGGATCCTCAGCAAGGAAGAGTTGGCATAGCGGTGTCGTATGCATGCCGAAATGGCTCAATAACGTTTGACTGCCGCGCAACAAGGTTTATCATACACAAATAAATACAAGCTCAACAGCAACTGCGAGTAGCGAGGGCCTGAGCGATCGGTGGGCAGCCATCTTCTATTCCTTTCGGAACTGGTCAGTCTGTGGCTATACAGAAAAATTGTCTGTTTTGTTCGGCATATTAATGCATATTTTTTCGCGTACACGTCACTTTGACGGGGTGAGTTTTCGTGGTTTTGTGAGGTCGCGTGACAGACAGGCGAAGTGGGCGTAGCCAGAAAACATTGAACCAATAGCGGAGGGCTAATGGTGAAAAGGCGTCGAATCATAAATGATTATTTTTATTTTGTGCGATTTAAACATGTATAATCAGTGTGTACACATTAGATCAGATGGGGAGCTATGGCGGTTTTCGTGACGTCGCGTGACAGACAGGCGAAGTTGGGAGTGGCCCGAAAATGTTTTGGCCAATCGTGGAGGCTGATTGCGGAATTTGGAATCAAAATAGTTTGGAATCATGTTACGTTATAACACCCGTGAAATGAAATCTATTTGTGGATTTTTGGTGCCAAAACCACGATGTGATTATGAGACACGCCGTAACCGGGGACTCCAGTATACGTTCGACCAGCTGGGGATATTTAACGTGCACTCAATACACAGTACACGGGCGTTTTTTTTTTTTTCATTTAGGCCCCATCGAAATGCGGCCCCCATGGTTGGTATTCGATCCCGTTCCTTCGTGCTTAGCTGCGCAATGCCACAGCGGCGGGTACTCTTACAGTGCCACTTACAGTGCCTGCTTTTCAGCACTGGCATGTCCACACCTAGAAAAGCCGTGTTGACTCTAGAGGTGGAAGAGCTGAAACTGCGTAGTGCCGATACTACGCGCCTGCAATACAAGCCTCACAAAGGAGAAAGTTCGACGCCTCTCCGACAGCAATGGTTTTACGTACACTGCAAAACCTTCTCATTTACCACCCCTCAACGAGATCAGCGATCGCCTCTCCCTACGTCCCCTTTATACGCGTCATGAGCATAAGACACCTTATGCACGGTGGGTGATTTGGTATGCTCAGACAAATCGTAAACGTATCCGTGGAGGTCCACCACCTGATAAATTCATTACCCCGTAATGTAGCTACAGTGGGTGAGTGGTAATTTCATTAACGTCGACTCTCATTGTCAGATGGGTTCTGCCGGAATTTCTTTTTTCTTTACCGTAGTGTAAATTGTTTCGAGTGAGGACCAGACCGGAAATTCATCGAAAACGTAATTCGACGTGGTTTTTACAACATATTTTCCATATGTGAAGTCCGATCGGACGTCTCATTGCTTCACGCTAATGCATAAAAATATATCTCGCTGGATTTTTTTCAATTATTCGCCGGAACTTTTGCTTTTGGCACGTCCGTATGGCATTTCGGCACACACGTTAGCTTGAATTTCGGCAAATGCAAGCTAGCTGACAGCAAAATTGGTGCCCTTCGCGAGGCTTTGCCATGGTATGCCCAGAGTCCGGTGCTGTTCAACTCAATCGATGTCAGTGGAGCAGACAGGATGGCGTGAAGCTGGCCGTTAGCTTCGCTCTTTGTCAATATAGGAAACGTATCGCCACTACAGCTATATCCCGCAGGGTATTTGGGGCGTAAAGAGCACAGATATTGGCTTCTATCTGGAGAGACGTTCGCAATACCTCTCGATTTTGCTGACGTGTCTCAGTACAGGTATATTAAGGCCTGTCTCGCTCCTTTCCTTTATCAGTGATGTCGTCCAAGGCGATAGTCAGCACTCCTGGATCCAGCATTAGACAACCAGGAAATGAATTGGCACCCCTCAGAGAATTAACCTCACTAACCCCTGTTTAGCGATGCCCCGATCAGAACGCTAGCCAAGCGGTACTGATCCCCGCATCCTTCCCTATGTGCACGCGTATTGACGAGCTCGTTGTGATGTATTCTCTGTGAGTCCGGATATATGTGAAAGTTTCGACCTTTGTGGATGAGATCGCAATCTGCAATACAAATAGCGCCTACCACACTAACAGAACATGAGCGTTAGAACTAATGAGCAATCATTTGCCAACACCAGAAAGAAACCGAATGTGACTTTTCTTTTATTATACTTGCATGTCTCTAATATTAGAGTTATAATATCACGTTGCAATTAAAGTGCAGAAGGCACTAATCTATGTTAACTTCATTCAACAGAAAGCTTTAGCTCGGGGCCAACTCCAATGCAACCTATTCATATAGATAAAAAGCGCAGAAATGCTTTTATGAGAAAACCCCAAGACAGATTTGAATGAAATTTGCTGAATTTTAGAAAAAAAAACGTAAATTCTAGAGACTTTAGAAAGCAGAATTTGATATATAGGGTGCGTAAATTTTTATGAAAAATTTATTAGGTGGGTAAGCTTAGGAAATATAAAAGAACGAATTTTACAAATCTGTAATTCTGTTCAAGAAAACAGATATATCACTTCTGTAAAATGATTCTGTTAGAACATCAAAAGCGGCGAAATTTGATATAATTATTTACAGCTCAGTTAAATTCATTACAATGCTTACAATGGTTTTATACAATATATAAATGGTATATTATACAGCGATGTATATTACGTCATTTTTGTCCACTCTACATATATGAAGTAAATGAGCCCGGTGAAGTTTGCATAAGTGTGATATAATTTTTATTGATTTGTTATTCGATTGTAAACTTGATAGTTTTTTTTAAATTTTGTACATTATGAAACAATTTTGTAAAGCGATTGACGGCCTAAATAAAAAATCCGCTCGACACAGTCACTAGATTAAAAGCTTTTTAATTCAACTAGCCACACAAAGCTCAGTGCAGAGGTTTCCAGAAAAAACCCTCGAAAAACCCATCTTAATGCGCGTTCCCGGGTATTTAGACAAGAAAGCACCATCTGAGGGTTCCTCTGAAAGATGTCTAGTGGTACGGTGCTTCACGAAGTAGGTAACGTGTGCCCGGAAAGGCCACAAAATCGTCATTTGGCGTCGTGAAGTGGATAGGACGCTTAAAAAAAACATCAATGTGCTCTACACCACTCCTCTGGACTGCATTGGAGAGCATGTGGTGGTATCCCTGTTGTTTGAAAGTTCATTTGGGAAGATAAGGATTTGCAACACATTTAAACAAAATAGAGCATTAAGGTGCGGTGGCAGTCAACAGCCACAGTACACTATGTAAGCACCTCAAGCTTCGTGCACGTCACAGGCATAACGCTGGCGCAACTTTGCATTTTTTTTGAAGCAAACCTTTCTTTTTAATGCAAACCTTTTTTTGCCTATTCTCATGGGTTTGGCGTCCATCGGTTGCTGGCCGAGAACAATTGTCCGATCTCAGTAACATCGCGATAGAAAAATTGATCAATACGGGACGATGTAAGCAAAACTCACCTGTTCCCGCAGGTTGTCTACTCAATAGCGGTGACCATGGGGATAGATTCTGATACCATTGCGCGATATATGTCTTCCCAAGTGTTTTTGATGGGGTTCGTATAACGGCCTGGCATTAGAGGCAGCACAATCAAAAGCGTATTTAGGCCGAACTGGGATAATTATATCGTGTTACAGTACCTAGGCTGTAGCATCTAGATCTAGGTGCGCTGCCTTCTTTTACGGAACTTGCCTTAGTACATCGGCACGTATCTCAACCATCGCTTCTCCTGAACGTGCAATGGACCTATATTTCACGGAGATGCATAAGCAGTGAGAAGAGGCAGAGTGATGCACCCGCCGTGGTTGCTTAGTGGCTATGGTGTTGGGCTGCTAAGAAAGAGGTCGCGGGATTGAATCCCGGCCACGGTGGCCGCATTTCGATGGGGCAGAAATACAAAACCACCCGTGTACTATTAGGTTACGATTTAGGTGCACGTTGAGGAACCACAGGAGGTCGAAACTGTTCCGGCGTCCGCATCGACGGCGTGCCTCATAATCAGATCGTCGTTTTGGCACGTAAAACTTCATAATTTTAGCCAGAGGCATGTATACATAAAGGTTTGCCCACTTATCTAAGCTACTGTTATATTAGCTTATCAGTCATGGAATTAGTGATTAGAATAAAAAAAAGCTACAGGAAAATAATGTTTCACGCCCAAAGTGCCTTCGACGAAAGTGTGTACTCGATAAAGGATATTTTGTTGTTTTACGCGTTCCGGACAAACATTTGGCAAAGCAACACCTTTTGATATCCTGAACTTGCCGCAACATGGGAAGATATGCTTACACAGAAGATAATCTCGGCATTTCATCATGACTGCATTGACACTCGACGATGATTACGTTTACGCATGAGCCCTCACTCCTCCTGTTAATAAGATTCGTATTACCGGACGCTACATCTTCGCTACTAAGCACGACAGTGCGGCGACATCAAAATTGTACGAGAGAACACTCAATGTTTCATATCTCACTCATGGTTGTAAGTATTCATGTCGCATTCATTCTGGAGCTAGACATCTCTTCTTAAAAGTTAAGCAGCTTAATATGTAAAAAATACGCATTCGCCTTCGACAGACAACCATGTATTTCCGGAAAGACTGTCCGCACAACACTCAACGCGGATATTGCGAAGTACGCTGATATTTCAGAGTGCCGGAGGAATCTTTTCAGATGAACCATGTGAGACTTTCCTACAATTGCACAATATGGTATATCATGCTGTCAATAGAGTTATCAGAATCCTGTTCATCTTTTGGGAGCGATACTAGCACGGCTGCAGTCAAAAGGCCTCGTATGGAGTCGTAAATCCCCTCTATCTTTAATGCGTATACTGCCATTATTAGATCTTTCCCACACCCCGCTCACCCCGGGGTTTCCTCCTCGATGCCTTCTGTCGCGCCAGCCTACTCCCTATTGGCCAATCCGTGTCCCGTGGAAACACGCGCTGCGCTTTTGTGTATTTTTTTTTCTGTCCACCGAGCTCCGATCGCCATTTCTGGACTAGTGCAACTAAAGTGGTGTATGCGCAAACAGATTGATAGAGTGCGTTAGCAGACCAGATCAAATGTGTTGGGGACGAGAACTTCATTGTGATGTCGTACTGCTGCGCCTTCGTTTGCTGCAACCGACAAGGCGAAGTCAGAAGGCTTTTTTGTTTGTGATCTGGCAAGCGCAACACACAAAGAAGGAAAGTGTGGATGCACAGGATTGCGCGGGCTGATATCAAGGAGGTCGGAAAAAGCGCGAGACTATCTAAAGTGCCACGGTTGTTAATTATCTCTGCTTTTGAACCTAGCTTACGCCTGCCTCTTTAAAAAAGTGCCTGCGTATGTGATCATGCTGTGCTCCGTTTCTAGCGCGTTTAAGTTGACTTTTTTCGTGTGTGCTTGCTTTGTTTCATAAGAGTTTTTTTTTTTCCTTTTCGGCGAAAGTGCTCACATCTGCGGCTGACCTGAGACATAAAAACAACTTCATTCAGGCAATGTTTTCAGCTCTACCAGAAGTTAGCACAATCTCGACGCGTTTGCGAGGCTCACTAAGGCTTACGAATGCAGTCGTTTAGCTCCAATATGCGCCCGCATGTAACAATTTGATTGCCGGTGTTTAAAGGGACACTAAAGCAACACAATAAATCAACTTAGACTTATAAAGTATGCCTCGAAAACTATGCTGCAATTAATTACACTGCAATAGAAATTGAAGCTCAATTTTTTTTTATTTCGCGCGGTAACTCCGACGTCAGCGCTTAAGTGTGACGTCACAATTTTTAAAGTAATTTTTCATATTTGCGCCACGTTGGCTCAGTAAAAATTCGCGAAACTTGTCATATTCAATCTTGGGATCCTTTAGAACACAATGTAGTCAATCTTTACCGCAAAAAAATTAACAGGGACCTAGAAGACGCTGTCAAAATCCATGACGTCATGGTGAGCTTGTGCGGGAACTTCAAGGTGGCGTCGTCACTCGCCTGTGTGTTATATTGCGATAGCAATTATATGGACACTTCAACCGGATTTCTGCCGTCGTCGTCGCCGTCACCGTCGCCTTGAGGTTCCCTATAAATAAAATCTTCGCCGCGCGCCGTATGCCCGAGTGGAAGCGTGCGGGGACGCCCGCTATCACGGAGAGCGAACGCACTCAATCTCCCACGCGCAAGCAAGGAAGCGGGAAGCCAACGCCGGAGGGAGCGGGGGGGGGGGGGGGGGGCGCACTTCTACTCTGCCAACAACCGCCCTCGTCTCGCCCGCACCGTCTCTTCTCTCCCCACGGCTCTGACCTTTATGCGCCGTGCATTCGCCGCTCAGTTTCCGTTGAAGCGATAGACCGCATGTACCTTCGCCGCTGCGGCGTATATATGCGCTGGCTGCCAGCGTTTTGACAGTCGTTGTCTGCAGTCATTCTGTGCGATCTATTCACGTTTGTTTGTGCGCGCTCACACCACGCTTGCTCATTCAGTTAGTAATAGTCGGGCCACATTTTCCAACGCACGCTACACATGCAATGCTGCCCGGATCGGCAGTGCAGAGCTACAGGTGTGTCCCTTCGCACGCGCTGCCCACGGGAAGCGCTTCTCATCAACACCACCGTTTCACACGCACCTTCTCGTGGTCATCGAGTCTCTCTTCATGTCGGTCTACTTACGCCGCAGCACACCTGCTTACTTAATCAGCTCATGTTTACTACAATTCACATTGCTACCAAAGCCGCTCATCTTACTTCGTATGACATTGCTGTGTTGCTATCGCATTCATTGCTTCGTCCTTAGGGCGAAACTGTGACATTTTTTCGTTTGTGTCTGGCTCACCAAGCGGCTTCTCGCGGTAAGAGTGGTGTTTTCGGTATTGTGGAAAGGTAACCTACTGATACAGAAGAAATCATTTTTCCCTTTAGTGTCCTTTCAACGTTTTTAACGTCCCGAAGCGACTAAGGCAGCAAGGGGGGGGGGGGGGGGGTCGTTGTGGATGGCTCTGGATAACTTCATTGAGGCAACCTGGAGATGTATAACGTGCACTTTGATCGTATAGTAGATGGGCCTCTCGCATTTCGTCTCTATTACGGCAGCTGCTGAACGCGTCCTCGGAATCGGAGGGATGAGCACCGGCTACTCGCACGTTTTATGTGCAGGATTATCACAGCCGAGAAGCATTGCAAAGATCCACAAGCCCCCTGATACGAACTAACATTTTTTATTGTTTCAAATTAACATTTTTATACGTCCGATTAAGTAACTGGGTATCGCATGCGTCATATATGCATTGTACATTTCCTTGCATCGCTTAAATAATTTTGCCGTCAGGATTATGGAGTACGGATGGTGTGGTCGTCTCTTTGCACCTTTATTAAACCCATTTGAGAATTATCGGGTCGTACAACCTTCTTGTTCTCTGTGTCTGTAATGTTTACAGATAGATAGATATAAGTTTAATGATGCGAAATGCAGAGAGGTCGGCCTGAGGTAAATTCCTCTAGCCAGCTACTCTGCGTTGGGGGAAGGGGAAGAGGGAAAAAAAGAGGGAATAAAAAGGCGCATGATGGGTGACAACCGCCCTCGTCTCGCCCGCACCGTCTCTTCTCTCCCCACGGCTCTGACCTTTATGCGCCGTGCATTCGCCGCTCAGTTTCCGTTGAAGCGATAGACCGCATGTACCTTCGCCGCTGCGGCGTATATATGCGCTGGCTGCCAGCGTTTTGACAGTCGTTGTCTGCAGTCATTCTGTGCGATCTATTCACGTTTGTTTGTGCGCGCTCACACCACGCTTGCTCATTCAGTTAGTAATAGTCGGGCCACATTTTCCAACGCACGCTACACATGCAATGCTGCCCGGATCGGCAGTGCAGAGCTACAGGTGTGTCCCTTCGCACGCGCTGCCCACGGGAAGCGCTTCTCATCAACACCACCGTTTCACACGCACCTTCTCGTGGTCATCGAGTCTCTCTTCATGTCGGTCTACTTACGCCGCAGCACACCTGCTTACTTAATCAGCTCATGTTTACTACAATGTTTGTAATGTAATGTAATGTTGTAATGAACACTATTTTGTAATGTTTACAAAATAGTGTTCTAGTAATAGGGACCCAGCTTCCCTGCGTAAACTTACAACTAAGAAAATATACGCACGCAAGATATAAATATGCAATTAGCACTTGAAAATGAGTGTTACTGGTGCTATTGAGGGAGGGGGTGGGGGGATAGGGATTATTACTATTGGTACCTCTGTCCAGTTTTGCCATCAAGTTCGTTCTTGCTTTCAAGCTCCAACCTCTTGCCTGTAATAAATAAAACACGATTTCATGTGTTGCGAAAACTACCAGTACGTTGTTCACAATATCAATACCGTTAGGTGTGAAAACGTTGCTCATGGCCGCCAGAAACAGTGCATAAGTTACACTCATCTGTAAAAGGCGCAGAGCAGAACCGGCACAGTTGCTAGGCATGCTAATCAAAGGCATTTAGAATTTTTCACAAGCAGGCCGAACAAAAGTATTCTGCAGGTAAGTAAATGAACCTAAGAAACCACGTTCGAGTACTTTCACTCAGTCGAAACTTGAAACTCTGGTAATAATTATGCGTGTGTTTGAGCACACCACGTGCATGCGTTGTGAATGGTAAAAACCAGTCAAAAGACAACAGAGAAGAGCGGTGGTACACACAACGACTAGACTAACAACTGTGCTTTATTAAAAAAACAGTCCCCCAGGAAAAACCAGGCGAGCATGCGCAGCTAAAAAGCCAACACACACACACAAAGCAGCGTTCATTGTCATACGCCACGTTGCTAACGACAGTGACATAGGAAACTTCATTCCTTTTGCATCAGTGAGATAGAGGTAGTACTGATGCAATTATCCCCTTGCCTGTTGATATGGTAAGCTTAGAGAATTTCACGCTAAGTCTTGTCCTTGCCCCTACCAAGGATTTCAACATAACGAAAAGTGGGACGCAGCCGCATTCCCGACAGCGGCGAAGCAAATGTGCTCCATCAGAGGTGTTCCAAGAATTGTAGTGCTCTCTCAGACTCTCATTAATACACCGGCCTCCTTCACGATGTAAACTTTTTCACAATTCAGCGGAAGCTTGTACACCACACGTGTCGCACAAGAAATGTAACGGTTGTCATGGAACGCGGGTGGTCTATTTCTGCCACGCGCAACACGTGAGCAAAGGCCTGAAGGTTTGCAAGGAACAGAAAAAACAACGTTAACGTCCTGCCTCACAGCAAGTTTCTTGACGTTGTGGGAAACCCTATGTACTGTACTTAGGGCATCACTTGAAGTCTTTTCCGTTCAGCTGCTCTTGGGTCAGCCCTTTTTCTCTCTGGCCACTTAATCATTTGCAGCAACGTTTCAGCCGCTGCGTTCAAAAGCGCTTTTGGGTAACCAGCGGCAACCAAACGCTCGAACTGGTTGTCAAAACATGGTTTTATGCGGTGGTGGCAACTCTTTTGCAATGCATTACGAAAACAATTCATAGCAATCCATCTTTTAACGACTTCTGAGTGTGCAGACGAGTACGGTAACAATGCCTTCTTACTCCTTGGAAAGAAGCACCAGCACACATGGCCATCGTCACGAAAATTTTGATCAATTTCTAAAAATCTAATCGAGTGGTTATTAGGTGTTGGCTTTTGAGCTGCGCATGCTCGCCTGGTTCTTTCTGGGAGACGGGGTTTTTCAATAAAGCACAGTTGTTAGTTCAGTCTTGTGTGTGCCACGTCTCTTCTCTGTGCTTTGTCTTTTGACTGGTTTTTACCATTCAGTATGTACCAACTGACCCATATATCTACTCGACTGCATGCGTTGTGCTTCAGCAACACGAACTCTCAATGTGCGGACGCTTTGCGCCTTAAATAATGATCATTTCCTTTTTTTCTTGCGCAATTCAAACACGGTATTACTAAGGCCAGTTACTGCCTACCAAAGCAAAATGTCGCCCCAAAACCTGCTCCGCAGGGCTCGAACGAAGTTTTCCGCGGATCTCCACCGGTAGCGCGTTAGACGTCGTCTGCTACGGCAGGTCCGACATAGGCGACGCTACCATCGAGGCGCCATCGAGTCGTATAGAGTGAAACGGAGGAGGAGGGAAGTGGTTGGCGCTACTTTTAAACATTCAGAGGTTTTATGGATCGATGGATGTCGGCTAGGAGCGTACCCTTTGGATTCGTGTGGTGGATTGCGCCACAAAGCTCTTGTTATTATATTGCCTAAGGTCCTACCTATCGTAAAAAAAAACACAAAAAACGAAGAATTTCTGTTGCCAAGCTTTCTGGTCCCGTATTGGGAACTTTGTTGTTCTACGCCTCCATTGTTTGTCATTTGCCTACTTTTCTTGCACCAATCTTCCTATCGCCTCTTACTAATGTCCATTGCGGACATGTTTTAAGTACAAAGGTTTTCGCCTCGCTTCCTTTGTAAAGGGCGGAAATCCCTCTGTGTTTTATGGGAATGATTACAGCCAAGTGCATTTTCAAAAGACCCTGAACCACACCTCGTACGTGTTGAAAAAAACACATTCCGCTGATAACATATGTTATTTTGAACATCTCAGCCAAATTGTGCACTCGTGCGTGGCCCGAAGGGCTCGCAAGCGGAGCGCGAAGTTGCCTTTTTCTCAAACACTCTCTTATCAACAGAGACCTTCTTCTTGCCCTTTCGGGGCAGCCGGCGGCTGCCACTTTACATCAGCGGGCAGATTACCCAAGAGCGATGCCATTGTCCAATAGTTTACATCAATCAAGCAGCTTCTTTGGATTAGTGCGCTTCTTCCTGCTGTTACTGTGTGCATTTATTGACGCAGTTTACAAAACAGGTTGAAGTAAGCGGAAATCTGCGTTTTGAATTTCGATAACATTACGAAATTTCGAAAGACGCTGACTATAGTCTGCTCATGCTCAGCCGCGGCCACCCAATAAGTAGGAAAGAAGCTTTGGCCACAATGCTTATCGGTGTAGTAACCATAGTGTCTTGATAATTTCTATTAGGTTTGAGCACTCAAGTAGCCTCTAACCATGTGAAACTCAAAGACAACACTTACGCGTGCCAGCTCGCGCTCACTCCTGCCGCTCATGGCTACACACCTAGGAAAAAATCGCTCCATAGTGTGCTATTGAAAGCTGTTTAAATGCGCTATTCGGATGTGGATGCTATCTGTCGGTAGAGCAGGTGCCGGACAAAGACGATCCGCACCGTGTAGCACGGTCGGACGCGACCGTGCTACGTCAGCGCGAGCACACACTCCAACCTTGTCTTACGCAAAATATACAGTTGGCCACTACAGTGCGATGTAGCTGCGGCCTGCTGCGTAGCGTAGATACCGCGGGATCCCACCATGAGCCCACTCGCTGAGCTCGCGGCCGCTCGCTGAGGACCGCCGCGTTCTGTGATTGGTCTCGGTGGGGGACGTGCTTTCAGGCACGTGGCGAGCCGGACCCAGTGCCAACATCTGACTGGAACAGGCCTTCAACTTCCCGATTTCCACACTTGAGGTGTGTCGCCATCTCGCCATCATGATCAAAGCTTGTAACGTTAGGAGCCCTTTCAACGCGAGTCAGGAGGGCGGCATCCATCGCTTAGAGGCCGCGGATATAGTCCGACGTTTCCAGTGCGCCCGGCAGCAGCCGGTGAAGTAGCGGGTAACATAAGGATTGCCTAAAATTTGCCGCCTGTATTTTTTGGCGTGTTGAACGTGGCCCCCAGCAGCGCGAAGATCAGCTCTTGCCGCAACGCATGCGCACACATGCGCGGCGTGCGAGCGCTTTTATATTTGGCGAAAGCGCAACTAAGCATCGCGCCTGAGTGCATGCACCATGCAGCCTGCCAGCCGAGCTAGCGCACGATGCACTCTGGTCTGGCGTGACATAGGACATGTTCTATTCCCGCGCCAGCCACGCCGAAGTGCACGGAGCGCCACCAGTCAAGCTGACTGCTCCAGACACTGGATTGTACAGCCTAGGTAAATATACTTGGTAGCGAAGCTTCCATTGAAGGCATTGCGTTCAAAACATTGCGGTTCTTTGGCGGTTCATGGGCATGACGCCATCGGTGCTATGAGGGAGCACCTCCAGCGGAACAAAAGATAAAGTGACGTACCTTTTTATGTCAAGGTGCAAATTCAATTAGGTGGCCGGCGTTTAGAACATTATATTCAAATGGGCGGCTATTGGACTTCATGGCAATTTGCGCTTTTAGCGCGGAAAGCGATGCAGCGGACCGCCAGTCGTACCGTTGTCGCAATCGTACCCACGCGCAGAACTATATAGATAGCTAGTCTGCTACTTCTATGGATTCCTAATGGGCCATCCTGGCAGCTCGCTAGCGCGCGCCCTAAAAGACCCTAATTACATTTTTCATCCATCCCTCCCGGAAGCTCATAATGGCACGCGTACTGTCATCGCGATGCATGCTGATGGCGTGAGTTTCACCAAGCTGAAGCAAGCAGCCGCATTTGCACCTATCTGTAGCTAACAATCCGTCATTTATTTCATAATAACAACCCTTATAAAGGCTATAGTTCACCCGTTTCTCAAAGCATAAGTATAGACGAAAGACAACAAACCATCTGTTCTAAATACATTGATAGCTATGCGCCAATAACCAAATATTTGATAAAGTCAGCATTGGTAAGCTCGGCTGTTTTGCTTGCGCAGATAAAGTTTCAGGCTTTACCGGCATGAATAGTTATATGGTTAGTGATAGTGGTAGGTACTTTCCAGAGGGGCTCCAGCGAAGAAAGCAAGTTGGTCTTTCCATCACGTTTTCAGGCACCTAGAGAGATGAGGCCTGCTAAAAGGGCTTAACGTAGAACCTTGTTTTATTTTTTCATACAAGGCGTGTCGGCGAAAGACAAAATATACATAAGCAAGTACGCGTAAAAGTGGATCCATGGTTGGATTACACGTCTCATCTCTTGGGGATATATGAAACGCATGGACACTTTGTTGACTAGTGGTACGAGTGGCCAGTTTCATTCGATTTTTGCAGCGGTGAGAGCGTGTGCCCCGTAGAAATACAATCTCCGCTGTTCGCGCCACGGCTTCTCTTTGCCCACCACGGGCTGCTGACGGTCGAACTCGTTTCTCGTTTGAAGACCTACCTCATCTCGAGCACTTTCCGCATTCTGAGGCGAGGGATGCATCGAAAGTGAATGTAGACGCAACATTAGAAGCTTAGTTTGTTTCTTCACAGGCGAAAATCTGGAGAACAGGGAGCCGAATTCACAAAGCTTTTCTTTCGTAAGTACTGTTTGCAATTGGTGGGACGGTTTCACTAATAACTAATACTTCCTAGATCACGAATGACTGGCGCCTGCTCTTACTAACTCTTCTAGCATAAAAGCTTTTTTGTTGTGAAATCCTCGCTTGCATGATATTGCATAGCAAATCAGGCAAATATGTGCAACCTTACGCAATGTTGATAGCGATAGATGCTGTTTAAGAATCTCGTACAGGAGCCCATGCAGCCTGGCGATAACAATGAGTGCAAGAGCTTCGTTATAGATACCTACTAAACAAGTCGTCCAACTAAAACATCGTAGCCTAAACAGAATTTTGCTGCGAACAGTTGGTGAAATGGGAAAGATACCACACAACCTAAATGTTACTTGGCTGCTATTCAGTGTGTTATACGTCATCCCAATCATTGGCACCCCTTACAATGAAGAACCAGTGTTGCAATTAAAGTGCCAGTGAAACATTGTACAACGTTCAGCCGACATTGCCAAGCGGCCGGTGCAAGGCATAGACGGCTGCTAATACCTCCGGCTTGACCTGCTATGGCATAGGACCTTAGTGACATCAGGCGGATTTCTCAAGTAGCAATAACATTGTCAAATTGCACCTGATGTCAGTTTAGGGCGTCACGTTTTTGCAGCTTTTATTTTTTACTTTGACACGGGAGTCGGATATGCCAAGGAGTAGATGTCACAAAATTTTTCCTTTCCGTACTGGAAAGACCGACAGTGCTGCTTTTGATGACTATGGTCTTGAGGAGACTCTTGAACGCGTTTTGTGTGAATGTATTCTACACTAAACGGCAGAAACACGATCGCCCGCGACTGTGCTAGCTCACGTCGACCCCATACCGTTGTCAGAGGAAATCATTTTGCAATGAAGACATCATAGGCTGTCACACAAGTGGGTTGGGAAATCATTCTTACACTTATTAGGGGCAACAAACCAGCAAAATCAGTCACTCGTCTGAACCGTTATCCTCTTGTGTGATACTGTACAGTGAACAGCTTGGATCCTGTGCACGTGATGCCTGTCTCTCCCTATTTTGTTATCTTTCTAGCCTCTATTTCCCTCTTACGTTGACACCTTACGTTTGACACATAAGGTGTCAAACCGGACTTCTTGTTCCGTTTAACATCCCCGCCTTTCTCCGTTTTTTTCGTCTCTCTCCTAATATAGCAATCGCATGCGGCTGTATGCATTTCTTTAGCGCCGATGATCCAAATATACTTTGTAACAAGAAACGTTGGCAAAAACAAGTAGTGGTGATACACCGGTAGCCTTACGTCGCACCTTTTTGAGGTCACGGATGCATAATTCAGACCGCGTTCTCGACATTTAAAATTATTGTGAAGGAGCTCCCTCGACAGACGTCCGGCCTCTTAAGCACGAAGTGCAAATGACTGTGGTCCAGAGCCAAGCACCATCAGTTGCTCTCTTTATATATATATATATATTATACCGGGTTTCCCACCTAACTTGAGCAACAAGTTAAAAATATGCAAATGCCACGTTGCACGACAGAATCAAGGTAATGTTGTTTGCTCACGCTTGGAGATGCTCAGACTATTTTTCGCATTCTGCCTGAAAACATAATTAGCCCTAATATATCATGAACTTCTCAAATATTATAATTACATGTCAAATATCACTGAGAAAATTGTACTGCAATATGACACAATCTGATACAGCTTTCTGTTGCTCAACACGTGCTACATAAAAGTGTTTTTCCAAGCATGAGAGAAGTTCGCGAATACACACAAAGTGCGTCGAACGGCCAGTCGTGTGGTAGTTTTTTGTGGTTGCTTACACTGGTTGTTTAGAAGGTTGTGTTATTCCTAGCCTACATTAGCAACTCGGCAACCAGCATAACTCGGCAACTACTCGGCAACCGGCTTGGAATGCGCTACCAAGCGAAGCGGTAAATAATCCAATTTAGATCAGTTTTGTTCACTTGAGGAGCAGCTAATGGACCCTGCGTAACTGCTTTTTCTGCTGTAAAATTGCAGAAAGTATCTTGTAGTGGTGTGTTGTTATTGTTAGTACATTTCTCTTCTCATGTATACCATACGATTTATAATGCTAGATTTTTTCTTCTCGTGTACGCGAAGTGTAACCATGTAGGTAATATATAATATTGATGCACTTGCTGTTGAAAAGTGTTCTGATTATCTCATGCTGCCCTGTTGTCTTTTTGTATCTTATTGTATCTTATTACATGCCTATGATGATGTAAGCCCGCTTTCTGTATGGGTCTGCAGGAGACCTACAGTATTGAGAAACAAGGAAAAATTCTGCTACGCTGATCCAATTTTTAGCGGGAAATCATCAAATGGCCCATAGAGCGAAAAAGCGGTGTCTGTAACATCGAAATGGCACTTGAATCCTAATGGTTGCGACGCCAAGTCACGTGTGCGCCTCGGGGGAACAGAGCGGGTGAAGGGCAACCCCTGTTGCCCGACTGGCGCGCCAAGTGTTGCGTGAGGAGGGAGGGCATTGCTGCGACGCCACGCCACCCTCGCTCTCGCTGTCTGTAGCCTCTGTTATCCGCGCGCTCCTTGTCCGCGCAAGTTCTGCCTGCGTTCTAATTTCGCCTTTATCATCGCTATAAAGAAATAATGCATTAAAAGAAGTCGAGAGGAAATGGTCGACGCCTTCGTTAGAGGTCCTGAATTTCGAACCTACACTTTTAAAAGCCGAGCGTCTTATCCACTGGGCTAAATCAGCGCCTCCTAGATAGCAGGGCTGTGCACTCAGATTTATGACATCAAGCTGCTTGTACCGAAATTTCAATTGCAAAGCCCGGCGGGACAAAAGCGGTTAATTACGTGAACATGATACCGGCTTAGGTCGTGGTGATGGTTGTGATGTTGAAGCAGGCGGGGTTAGCCTGGCATGCATAGCCGGCAATTGTTCCGCCTGATCCTCCTCCGAGTTGAGATCGGCGGTGTGCCACCAGGTGTCGATGAGCCCCGAGTCTCGCAGGAAGGCTATCAGCAGTCGTTGCGCTCTGTTCCTGATTGCCGCGGGCCCTCCGGGGAAAACGACGTCTTCAAAGATCCTCTGCGTAAGACCGCTCTTTTGTAGGCTGTCGACCATCGCTTTTCTTTCTGTGTCAAACTGTGGGCATAGCCAAATTAAATGTTCGATGTCACCTATGTCACCACAGAAAGCACAGAATGGGGAAGCGCGAAGCCAAGTCTTGAATAACCAAGCTGTGGTGTACGCGGAGTCGGTCCTGATGCGGTATAAAAGCGTCGCTTCTTCGCGGGTAAATCCATGAGTCACGCAGGCGTCGTGGGGATTCTTGTGGATCTCCCTAAAGTGAAGACGGATTGCACCCTAAGGGTTCTGAAAAGCTTTTGGAGCTTTCTCTTTTGGGACACATGTCAACGCTAGGCGTGCAAGGGCTTCAACTTTATCGTTTCTATCAATGCCAACGTGTGATGGTCTGCACTGAAACCTTATGTTAAATCCTTTGGTCGTTATATCGTTAATCAGTGCCAGAGACTGCCTTGTAAATTTCTCTAGTGGTAGGCCACGATGTAATCTCTGTAACGCTGACTTGGAATCCGTCAGCACCACGACATCTCGCGCAGAGAAGGCTCGTAGTTTCCGCAAAGCCGCGGTGATTGCGGCGCTTTCTACTGTTGTAGAGAAAACTACGCGATCCAGTCGGCCAGACCATGACACATCAAGGG
Organism: Dermacentor silvarum; assembly: GCF_013339745.2. Lineage (NCBI taxonomy): Eukaryota > Metazoa > Arthropoda > Arachnida > Ixodida > Ixodidae > Dermacentor > Dermacentor silvarum. The sequence continues at coordinate 80,349,721 of NC_051155.1, read as the reverse complement.
ATGGTATGCAGAATGCCGCTGCACAGCTATCTGTTTCTGCGCCCACCGAACCGTCTGTGTACATTTGTAGGTGGTGTTGAAACGCTGTGCTCAAGTGGTCCAGCACAATAAACTTTGCTTCTGCAGTTGAAAAGGTGCGTTTCGCCGGTAGGTGGGGTTCACTGAGGCTGGAGGTAACGTCCGAAAAAGCCCATGGCGGGTCAAGGTGACTTAGTTTAGGCAATTTCAGTCCTAAAAATCGGAAAGTGTTCAGCGCCGCATGGAAATGGGAGCGAGTTCTTGCTGCTATTAGCCGCTGGAGAAGCGCCGTGCTTGCGCGGAACTCGCCCAGCCTTAATAGCTGCGTCAGCAACGCCTGAGATGCAACTGGCGGAGTGGAAGAGACTCCGCCTCATTAGTGACTTTCTTGTTTGAAGCCGCTTGTGGATATCCCATTGCCAAGCGAAGTCCCTTTCTGTGCACTGCCTCCAAGCATTCGAATTGACTCGACGACGGTGATATCAGAGGGAGCTGATAGAGAATGCGGCTTGTTATCGGTGCAACGTTCAGTTTAAGCATGGATATAGGATTGCTTCCCCAACGTACACCTGCCAATCGACGAAGTGCGTTGACTCTTTGCCCTGATGCAGACACAACACTTTCGACCGCACGACGCCATTGTAGCTTGCTGTCGATGGTGACGCCCAGGAATCGAACATGAGTTGCACGAAGAATGGAATGCCCTCTGATATTCAGCGTCAGGCATGTTGACTTGCGTCTCACTCCCGGGAAAAGCATGAAGGCAGATTTTCCCGCTGATAAAGATAGGCCAAGCGTCGATAAGTGCCAGTTCGATGGTGGAGATTGCGCCCTGGGCTATCCGGGCCAACCTTTTGTGTTGGTACCCCGAGATCCAAATGCAGATGTCATCTGCGTAGATATACATTTTAAATGCCGTGCGACCTACTTTCAGTGCATCTGGAAGGCTGGCCATGGCAACGTTAAAAAGCAAGGGAGGTAGGACACTTCCTTGTGGGACGCCGAGGGAAATTCGTCGCTTATCACTCATACTTCCGAGCTTAACTTGGACACATCGATCTCTGAGAAATTCATGGACGAATCGAAGAGAATTTCCCGAGACGCCCATGGTTTGGAGTCCGTTGATGATGTCTGTATGAAGCACACAGTCGTATGCCTTGGCAACGTCCATAAAGATGGACAGTGTGGAAAGGCCGTCTGCGCGATGGTGCTCGATATGGCTTAGTAAATTCCAAGACACTGTCCAGGGCACCCAACAGTGGACGAAAGCCGGTCATACACGATGGCAGTCTATTGCCTTGCTCAAGATACCATGGTAACTTCGCACATATTAGCCTTTGCGTCAACTTTGATACGCATGATGTTAGCGATACTAACCGATATGAGGTGAGGTTCGCTGGATCCTTTCCGGACTTGAGTACTGGCACCACCCATGCTATCTTCCACGCTTCTGGGATCTCTCCTGTGCTCCAGACGTCATTAAATATGTCCAGAAGGGCTTGTCTTCGTTCGTATGGCAAATTTGTCAGCATCTGATTGCTAATCGAATCGGGACCCACAGCACAGCGTCTTCTTAATTTGCTAACCGCCAAATCCAACTCACGCAAGGTGAATGGCGTATCCATGGTATGGAATGCTTGAGACAACAGAGGGTTTGGTACTCCTGCTGGTCTGCCAGATGTGTATACGTCTGCACAATCTTCTGCAAGGCTTTGCAAATATTTTCCTTGCTTTAAAGCAAGTGCTTCGAATGGCCTATGCGGGCGAATCTTTCCGGATAGGCTATTAATTACGCCCCATATCCTTGTCATGGGAGTAAACGCCGATCAACTCTCGCAAGAAGCAGCCCACTGAACTCGTCGTAACCTTTTTGTGTGACGACGGATGACAGCGTTTATCCTGTGGTATTCAGTTTCGCATAGGGATTTCTTGTTTTTCTCGTTAGTTTCCGCTCCGCTCTCCTATGCGCGGCGCAGAGGTTCTTTAGTTTCAAATCAGGAGTAGAGAAATGATCTGGCAGTTTCAGCATTGAGGTAGCCACTCTCTTGCTCCGCAGCATATCTGCGAACAGCTCACCAGGGGATTCACCCAACGCTTCTCTGTATGTGTCCCAGCGTGTCACAGCAAAGAATTGTCGACCAACAGTGTGAAATCCGGTGATGTTGGTGAAGATCGGAAAGTGGTCGCTGCCCGTCCTGTCTGGGGCCGTTGTCGACGATACGAAAAGATCTGTACCGGTTCACTCAGGAGCGTCCCCATTAGATTGTATGGCAGTCGGGCAAGGTAGCATGACGTCATGAATTGTAGTGCACCGGTCTTGCGCTTTCTAAAGCCCAGACCACACGTACGCTTACGGACACGCGCAAGCTCGCGTCCGCGCACCTACGCATGCGCAAACGCTGCAGCACGGCTTGTACGCGTCGAAACGCGGCGCGAACTCGATGAACAGTTCCTCTGTTATCGCTCGTTTGGGCTGCGACGCGCCGGAATACGTAGCTAGGGCGCGGTACATTCGACTATCAGTGAAGCAGATTCATATAACGCAAGAAAGTGCTTCTTCTTTTCTTGTTGTGCTCATCTAACAGATCTACGAATATAACAATTACGTTTTTTAGATATCGAAGCATTTTAAAACACTGTCAACAAAAAAATATTAATCCATCACCCGCTAAAGGACACATGTGTGGATGCGAAGCAAGCAGGGAGATCGTTAGCTTGAGCGGGAGATGGTTTCGCGGCAGCGGCCCGAGCGGTCATCGCGGCGCTGTACAGGAGAGAGAATAAGGCACGCGCGCTCCGTCATTTTCATACCGCGGAACTACCGTGGCGCACCCAGCGGAGTGTTCAGCTGTCGCACCACCTGTCGTGCGCACCGCTCCGGTTTCCTAGAGGCGAGAAAGGGGGAAGCGTAGGATAGGAGAGAGAGGGGGAAGGGACGCACATGCGCTGTGGGGGTGTGGGACGCGGGCGCAGCTCCGTACAGGATTCATAGAGGAGAGAAAGGGGGGAGCGTAGGAGAGGAGAGAGAAGGGGGAGGGGACGCGGGAGGGGCGGACAGAGCCGCCGGCAAAAATGCTTCGCATTCAAAAGTACGAGGTGGCGTCTGCCAAGCCACCTATGAGTGAGCCCAGTGAGCGCGCGCTGTTACAGTGTAGGAGATATTCTAGTTCACTATGGCGCTGTCGCGCTTGATTGTGGATGCAAACCGCCATTCCTAGGGAGGCGCGTAGACGCGAGCTAGCGCGCGTCCGCAAGCGTATGTGTGGTCTTGGCAATAGAGGCGTTGGCCAACCGTCTCAACGCGCTAACATGCCCACGAGGTGTTCTTAACTTGAACGACTGCTCAATGGTCTTCAACTGGACATTAATTCTTCCACATTATAAGTCATAAGTAGTGCTTAAGTTGCCTCGGATTTTTTATATCATCACCTTTAATGACAGAGCAATGCACGCGGCTTAACCTTCTAAGAAACATTCAAGCAAGTCATTAGCTTGTCTATTTTCTGGATCTTTTCATATGGTGAACATTTTAGCCAAAGTCCTCCAGATTTCCTTCTATGCTTTGACTTCCTTCACCACTGGTGTGTGTCTTTTTATTTGTTTGTGTGTGAAATACAATAAGAACTTACCAAGGAGAGCGAAATTGCTTTTCAAACTATTTTTTCTTGGATTTCACTATGCATGTAAAGCGTCTGAACTATGTCTCCGTTAACTTTACGAGCTACGTCTGAAACTGAGCGTGGTTCCCTTTCACTCCACTTGCTCTAGCAAAGTACCACAACACTAAACAAAACGCTGAAACGGCCCCATTAAGCTTGTCACTCACAGACCCTCTCGACAAACTCTCGCAAAAGAAACACACAGGACACATAATGTTCGATGGTGCTGCTTCTTAGCCGTCTTCATGGCAAGAGCGTCACTCGGGAACTGTGAGTCAACTGCTTGCAGTTTCTGCATCCTCTCGCTGTCACTTTTGCGTACACTGCATCCATGACATTTCCAAGTGATTGGTTTCTGTGAAGAACACTTTAACAACAGCAGTTATTCTTGGTATGCGGAAGCGCAGTGCACTATACAGTCAATATCAGGAGCTAAAGGTCATGCCAAAGTTTCAATGAGCCCTTGCCTGTAATCTAGAGAGTACGACATGTTGACCTGTTTCACAGTGCTTCCAATAGCCGTATTCTTGCTCTAGGACGCGCATGTTTTTTTGCGCAATACTGACTACAGTCATGGAGATTTATTGTGGTCTCTTCTTTACTTCTTGCTAAGAAACCACACATCTACAGGTACATTATTTGTGCATACAATGCGTTTAGGCAGCGATGAGTGGGTAGTTCAAGTTGGCTTTCTTTTGCAATCTTGTGTTGTTCGCAATGATTTATGTTGTTCAATAAAGAAGTATGGTAGCAGCCAAACAAAATAGAACACGCAGCCATCACCAAAAGTCAATGGTGGCATCATGGGAAGCAGAAGGTTTGTGGCAGAAAAAGAAAGCAAATTTTTTTGAAGCTGACTATCACAAGTAAGCGAATAGCTTTCGGCACACCGCTGAACTAACCACGAAACTTTGTAAGCCATTGATATACTTAGATACATCAGACTACGAAAATAGAGTTCCTAAGACTTAAATTGTGTTTTCATTATTAAAGTGCCATCGGTTTGGACGAGTAAACCAACAGATTTCTGGGGGTCAACTAAATATTTCATTTTCTTACGTAGAAACTTATCTTTGGTTCTGCCATTGTTGTTACCCCATTGGCGAAAATTCCACTGCAGTGCGTATTTTTGCTGCTGTTACAGAGGGAGCCACACAACGCCTGTCCCTCGATATAATGCCAAAGATAAAAATAGAGGTTGTGGAGAGGAAGAGGCGCCATTTTCTGCTGCCTATTAGGCAGCACGGTTCAGTGCCTTGAGGTAGGGGAGGAGGCCATAAAGAGGAAAGAACAGAGCAAAGGTCTTCGCTGCCGCAGAGACCATGGCTGACAGTGGTTAAGAAGTCAACGCACTTGCAGCTTAAGCGCTAACATGTTCTCTATGAACTTAAGAAGGCGCTTGTAGACACCTTATTCATTTTTCTTATGGAATGCGAGGTGAACACTGACAACGTTGCAAATTACTCCTGACAATGAGCGGTATCCTGTTTTTTTTTTTTTACAGCGAGACGAGCCATTTAGCACGCGCAAAAAACCAGGGAGGCTGCCGCAAGTCATCGTTGACTCCTGATAGCCCCTCATGACGCTACGTGGCCTGCTCACCAGACACAAAAAACACGAACTCCGCTTTTTTTTTTTTTTGGCTTGAGCGGGAATTTGCCATCGGCGATAATGATAGGCAAGATTATTATGGACATCCGCTTTGAAACGGGATATCGGCTGGCTTGAGCTAGTTAGGTATTCCTACGTCTATTGTACACCAGGAGTTTACCTAATTATCTCTCCGAGATCTTATGTCTGTTCATCAAAACATGTATATTTAAATTATACAGTTACCTACGCATGTAACGACCCCGGCTATTCAGACTTCTCGGCTTTGTCCCACTAATACTCCAAACTTCTCTTGTTTTTCGCGATCGTCCACCTTAAAGCTCCCATCCCTTTTGAATCCGAGCTTTGCTGGATCCTACGGATCTTTGTGCGTGAATACCTCGACACTTCATTACACTGTCCTGAGTCATTTCCGGACTTTTATGGCAGCACACAGATGCCTCATCCTGTTGCGAATATTTGCTTCAGTACCTTTCACTTCTCAGGCAGCCAGCTCGGGCCTCAAACGGCAAGGCACGGCCAAACATCTTACCGTACAAGTTTCTTTCTTCTGATTACTTTCTTGCCGATTTGTAAGCCTCCATGAAAAATTTGTTTCTATGATTTCAATCCAACTGACTGTCTCTCTCTTTGTCTAACTTTCTTTTTGATAACCTTGGGTTGTCTGCTTCCACTTTAAATTGCCATCTACTTGGACAGTAATGAACGCGATTAGAAATATTCGGATACTTCACGCATTTTGGGGGATGTTTGCATGTTTGTATCTAACCATTTTCCCGCCAACTTGTAACTGTGGGTGGTCCGTGGTCTATGGGTAGAACCATGATGCATGCCCAGTATGTGGCAATGGGTATGTGCCGCTCTTTAATTAACCTCTTGGACACCGACTCATCTAGCGGCAGCAGCGCTCGATGACGCAGCCTGTCCTCACGCATGCGCAAGAGAGGAGCATGGCTCCATGCACGCTTCATACATGGCTCGTTTCGGCGGCTGGAATACGGTGTATGACAACATTGATTGCATGCTAATCGCATTAACGTGGACAGTCATCATAAGGTGAGTTCTGCACGCATTCTTGTGCACTTAAGTCCCCCTTTCTTTTCATAAATTTTCTTTAGTCTTTCTCCAAAAGTAATTTTGCTCTGCGCCTCTCTGACTTATACCTCTGTCACACGAGCACGCAAAAGCTCTTTTACGCAAGCCGTCTTTTACCAAGTTGAAAGACTTTTGAATGAAGAGGTGTTGCGCAGCAGACACACGGCGCCGACGATCTCATTTTAGTGTTTCCTTCTGTACACGCTACCGAAAGCGTGGCGCTAGCGTTCGAAACATATCGGCCAAAAATAACTTATGTATCTCGAAATATAAAGTGAAAACTTATTGTGTACACGTTTTTCAAATAAATTTACCATAAGAAACGTTAATATAAAGATTTATTATAGTAGTTTAAAGAGCGTCATCACGTGACATCCCCAGCTCGTTCGACCTGCTTACGAGTACAGAATAAAATGAGCATTACTGGGTTCACTACACCTTCTGCGAGACATAGAATTATTTTTTACGATGAGCCTAAGTGACAGAAAATTACGTATTCACTTGCTTTCTTTAATATATGATAATTGCTGGTGCCCACTGGTTTCGAGGCTACTCCTTTTCGGCCGTAAAGGAGATCGGCGAACTCTTCTTCCAGAAAAGACCGCTTCTGAAAAGCAAATCGCTCCCTGTCGTGTGTCTGCTGGCGAAATTCTTTTTCGGGAGAAGTCTTTTTGCTCAAAAGACTTTCGAGTGCCCGTTTGACAGGGGTATTAATTGAAACGAGCGCCAACCCATGTCTCCCTGTGCTGCGTGATCTGTATAGTTTTAACCTTTGGCTCCAAATGCTGATGGGCCCGCCGACCTTCGGTTAACTTCAGACTCCGACGAGGTATGTGATTCCAAGAACAGTCTTATCTATATGTGCTACACTAAGTTTGATACCTCTACATTCTGATTTATAAAAAAAACGTTATTTGATTAGTTAATAGTTAGGTTTTCATATGCTAGAGTAAGTTCTCCGATTTTTGGATAGTGTGCCAAACCAATTACTAATTAAGGAGTCACCATAATAAAAGTTTTTTCCACCCAAATACTATTGCATGTTCTTTTTTTTCTGTACATATATGATCTCCAAGGCCAGAAATAAAGGCGATGAATTTGTTTTATTTTTCCTTGATGTGGAACAGCGTTTGGGCATTACATGGTGAGTACAGAATGGCTATTTAAACGTTAGAACTGGCATCGGCATTTATTTACAAATTGTTCACACCAGCCTAATTTTATTGTAGCCGAAAAATGTCCTTTCTTTCAGTATAGCTCAATCGTTCTTATACTTCCTCCTCAGATTATCTTGGTGGGCATTTCAGTAGGCATTTTTTCATTGATGTATACATGGAGGTATTTAAAATACCATTGATCAAATTTCCCTGAAATAAATAAGGCAGCGAGGTGAGGGACACTGAGTGTCTCTGCTGACGAGTTTTTCCGGTGGCACCGGCACCCGCTGCGATGGGAGAAAATGACGTCAGCGCCGGCACGGATCATTCGGCGAGCGAGCGCGAATGCGGGCTCATAGAGAGAAACCCCTATGGCTCCCAGAGAAAGTTCTGCGCATTGAAAACAATAATACCGCATATTTTACCGCATGTCTCGCTTGCCCGAATCGTACAGTGCTTATATCGCGTTCGCCTGTAGTTGAGTGAGAATCCAACCATATCGAAAACCAACGTGCGCAAACTGCTACGCGGGCGTCTATACTTACACACATAGCTGAACTGAACTGTCACATAATTTGTACAGATGCTCTCATAGACAGGCGTTCTTACATGAAAATCAATTACGGGAGAAGAGAAATTCGTTGCAGGCATTATTATAAATCTTCCCGTAATTTGTTTCAGATTTGTGACAAGGGCATGCTCCTTGTGTCAACAACAACCTGATTTAGACAATATTGTACTTTCCGTTATGTTTATCGACAGCGTTGTCTTGTAATTTCTATGGGCCATTTCTCTCGTGACGATAGAAAACAAAATAACAGCGACGAGACGTAAGGACCACGACAGAAATTCACTTAGTTCGTGGTATATTACAAAAACATGAAGATGACGAATTTACTCTTACGATAACGTAAGTGAGGCTATCACCTTAAAAAGAGGAAAAAAAATTGCATGGAGCTCGCGTGCGCCCAATCAATGAACACTATCATAACCTGCAGTAGCGTTCAAAGAACCATCAAAACGTACAAGTTTAATCACTGCCTGCTGAATGAAAGTTGTATTTGAAAACTTGGAATTTTGTAAGGCTGTACATTTTTTTAAATAAATGAATTTGGTGCTTGCTGAAAGACATGTTTTTACTCCAAGTTAAGACACTCGCACACATACACAAAATGTTTTTAAAGCAAAAAAAAAGGAATCCTTCAGCAAGCACCAACTAGGCCAACAAAGAATTCTGTTGAATTTCTAGTACAGTGGGCCAGTCTTCTTGTGTGTCTTTTCCCAACTTGTTACGTCGTACCGCCCGTGCCGTCGTCTATGTTTCTTCCTTGTGTGTGTGTCCTAACCTGATGGACAGACATGTCCTTCAGCAAGCACTAAACAAGGCCAACCAACAGTTCTGTTGAAGTCTGCTTTGTTTGGTATAAACGTGAATAAATGAGCTTGGGATACAGTTTGGATACAATCTTGAACTTTCTGCTCACATTAAAGGCGTTGCAATGTGGGACTCACACCAATCGAATCTTTTTGCAGGCTATCGAGTCTCAGCACATGTTCTCAAGCTGTGCACAATGACCTGCATTTTTGGTCCTAAATACGGGTTGTTGATCTGGAATGGTACGTGTAAATTTAATGATGAAGTCATAAAATGGGCGTAGAAGAAGTTTGCAAGTATATACGTTCATCATTTTTCCAACACTGGCGTTCCTTTGTGTATCAGCACTGTTAGCTTTCGTCACTACCGACAGGCTAACAGCGGCATGACACACACAGTCACGCTGGCCTTATGTTTTTATTCCAATTCCATCATTGTATCTTCACCTGCACCCGAAGTACTCAGTTGTATCGAGCTTCGAATTCAACGTAAGATTTACATAGAACATAGACCATTTTATGTGCTGGTTTGTCCTAGCGAATAATCAGCTGTGAATAAAATACGATGTGATTATTTATTGTGTTGTTCATCTGAATATTTTAATAAGTTGCTGCCAGTTTTTGTTCGGAGACAGCATGCTTCTTCGACACTTTCTCATCTTATGTACCATTCTTTTTCTATTTTATTGTGAAGTTACCTTCCGTTAGGTTGAATGTGAACTATTTTCATAATCGTTTTCTCATTTTACTCCATCTTTTTGTAGTATGCCATAATTTCTTCTTTAGTAATCGCGCCTGCTTCTATTTCCTTGTTTGTACTTAGATTCAGTTGGATTGTTTGACTTTTTGTTACGACTACCCTGTACCAGTGTGCAGGCGTTAGGGTTGTTCCTCGGTAAAGGAAAAAAATGGTTTATTATCAATAATAATAATAATTATTATTATTGCAGTGCACATATATGAGGATGCCTAGGCTAAATAAGCACTTCAGGGAAGTGGCTACTATAGGGCTAAATTCCGTAAAACCAAGGAAAACACATTGCTCACACGTACACTCTCCTATGCTGCAAAATACTCAATCAAGATAATCAATTACGCAGACGCAATAAAGCAATTTATATAACGCCTTTTCCACGGGAACGCGAAGCGAAGGCATAAGGCAGGTGATTGTGTCTGGTCGAATGAATTCGACGCGAATTCAGGCGGTGTTCGCTTCCGAACACGTACATATATAGACGTACGGAAGGCGTCCTGCTCTAAACCCTGCCGGGATTGTCATTATTAAATTTTGCCCCATAGCATGCCTGAAATAGAACGCGGGATTCTTTCATTCCATCCGGTCATTTCCTTTGTCGGTCGTGCAGAAGAATTTCTGAGAGGTCATTTACCGCGAGCGATGACTAACAACATCTCGCGCTAGCAGTAAAGAATTTAAAGAATGAGGGACCGAAGCACGCGCGTTCCGGTCAAACACCCTAGTCATTCTGAACGGCAGGCTTGCCATTATGACATTCTTGCTTTCGTGTTTCTGCAAGCTCCAAATGGTTCCATGTTTTCGCCGACAGAACAGAGAACAGTGCAACGGCGTACTCCTTGTGCTGAATGTTCTCGCTTATAGGAGCTTCCCACTCGAAAGAAATTTCTCAGCAAAACATTGCAGGCGGTGGTATAACCGAATTGTTGCGAAATAACGCATTTCATGAATAAGTACACAAAGTGTAGCTACACGTTTATGGAACTTGAATGGGTTGTATCAGGGCTACTCGAGTCTTTCGAGCGCAGCTGCTTGTAGTTCTTTCTTTTCTATATATGCACACTAAAAGCTGTAACTTAGTGTACCAGTACATGAGTGAATACGTTATAGCGGCAGTATCAGCAGACAGAATGTTGTCGTAGACCTCTCAAGTTGTGAATTTGTGTACACGAAGCGCACTGATGAAACATACACGTCTGTTGCACCTTTCCAAATGTGATGTTCCAAAAGAGACATTTTATTTGCGGCACAGAAGAATTCGCAGCTCACAGAAGCTCCAGAAAAGGACGGCAACGCCCTAGTGAAGGAGAAACGGAGGGATTCAGTCGGCCAAGGCATGAGCTGGAATCGGAGGCGCGCGGTATTTCCTTGGCTAGGCAAGTTGAGGCACCAAGCAGCTGATTGCCTGGAGATGGATGGCTTCGGCTTAGTTAACCATGAGCCGTGCCTCGAAAGTTACATGGTATAGCATATGCCGGAAAAGTCGCGTCTGTAATCAATTTATTTTCTCAGATACAGATGGCTTCAACAGACCAAACTATGTTCTGTGCATCCGAAGGCACATAGTATCCCATGGGCCAGGAAGTCGAGACCACGAGCAGCTGAGCCTGGCAGCGGATTGCTTCAACTGACCTAACCAAGAGCCATGATTCGGAAGAACACGGATTTTATTGGGATATGAAAATTGAGGCCCGCCGCCTTCCACAGTCAGACTCTGAAGACCCGAAGGAATAGGATTAACCAGGCAGTGTTCAGGTCATGTAGCGAAGGTCATGGTCAGGACCAAAAATTCTGATGCCAGTTGGTTGTCTCGCTTTGGTCACCGCTGTCGCTCGGGCCTAAAGGGAATAAGGCTTTAAGCTTCAGCTAGGGGGCAAGAGTTGCCGATGCCCACAGCACACGGTCCACGTGAACCACTTGTGCCTTCCACGACCGGCGATTACTGGAGGTCAGTTCTGCTATGACGTAGCTGACGTCTCTTAATCGGTTTAGTACCACGAATGGACCGCTATACGTTGAAATAAGCTTGCGATACAAGCCTTTCTTCCGTAGAGGTTAAAACATGATCGCCTGGAGCGAAAGTGACAGGTATATTTCGGGCGTCATAGCGTGCCTTGGTTGAAACTTGCGAATAAAGTGTTCGTAGGCGAGCAAGCCGACGGCTTCTTCCGCACGACACAGTGTTTGCGCAATGTATGTGTCTTCGTTCAGTGTAAATGGCAAAATTGTGTCCAAGAAACTCTGGGGACTGCGAGAATATACCAGATAGAAAGGCGCATACCCGGTTACTTCGTGCGTGGCTGTATTGTATGCGTACGTGATGAAGGGCAGCAGCGGCATCCCAATTCTTGTGATCAGCCGAGACGTGCAGTGACATGTTGGTAAGAGTGCGATTCGTGCGTTCGGTGAGGCCATTTGTTCGTGGGTGGTATGGCGTTGAATGACGATAAGTAGAACCGCAAAGGCGCAGCAGATCTTCAAGAACGTCAGCGGTGAGTTGCCGTCCACGGTCACTTCTCACAACACCTGGAACGCCGTGGCGCAGGATGACAAAATGAAGGAGAGAGCACGACACATAGGCGGCAGTAGCAGAGGTAAGCACCACAGTCTCAGTATAGCGCGTCAAGTAGTCGACGCACAGAATAATTCATCGACGGCCAGTAGAGTTCTTGGGAAAGGGGCCAGCAAGTATATACCAACTTTTTCAAATGGTAAAGCAGGAGGTTTACTGGTTTCAAAAAGCCTACAGGAGGCGTCGTCGAGCTTCTTATGACATGGGCAACCTGGGCAACTGGCAACGTATACTGTCTTGTGCTGTTCCATAGCTTCGGCCAATAAAAGCGCTGGCGTAATCGATGAAGCGTTAGGGCAAATCCCAGGCGACCCGATGTGATGTCGTCATGCATAGCGCGAAGAATCCCAGTACGCAGGCGTTCGAGAATGACTAGGAGCAACGAGCCTCCGTCAGCGGAGTAATTCCTTTGTAAAGCAGGCCATCACACAGCGTGAACGGCGTGGTCTGACCTGATGTGCGGGCAGCCTCCAATAGGGGTGTTAGTGTAGGATCGCGACGCTGTTCACATTTAAAGGTACTGACGTCAGAAAACTCGGTAATGCTGGCAAGACAGTCGTCGAAGTCGTCGTTAGCGTTGGAGTGTGGCGACGGTGGACGAGAAAAGCAGTCGGCATCGGTATGACACCGACCGCTCTTGTAGGCGACAGAAAAGTTGTTTTTTTTTTGAAGGCGTAGCGCCCAGCTTGTCAGCCGTCCTGAAGCATCCCGCAGTCCAACAAGCCAGCAAAGAGAATGATGGTCCGTCACTATCTGGAAATGGCGACCATACAGATATGAACGAAACTTCTGGATGGCGAAGACTACTCGGTGACAGTGTAATTTCGTCCCGCTCTCGTAAGTGTCCGACTTGCGTACGCAACGACGTGCTGGCGCCCATGGTGAAGTTGAACGAGGACGGCGCGAACGCCCACACCGCTAGCATCAGTGTGTAGCTCAGGCATGGCCTCGGGATTGAAAAGGCGCAAGACTGGCCCAGAGGTGAGTAAGTACTTCAGCTGACGGAATGGGTCCTCGCATTCTGTAGTCCACACGTACGGAATGTCTTTGTGAAGGAGGCACGTGAGTGAGTGAGCAAGTTGGGCGAAGTTCTTAATAAACCGGCAGAAATACGAACACAGGCCCAGAAAACTTTGGAGGTCTTTCGCTGTCTTCGGTTGGCTGAAATCGCGCACTGCAGCAATCTTTTCGGGATCAGGTCGTATACCATCTTTGTCGATGAGAAAACCGAGAACGAGAGTCTGGCGCTCACCCAAGTGACACTTCTTTGAGTTTAAAACCAGTCCTTCGTTTTGTATGCGGTCCAGTACGACGCCAAGTCGCTGATTGTGCTCCTCGAGTGTTTTTCTAAAAATGATTACATCATCGAGATAGCGCATGCATATCTCCCATTTTATTCTTCCAAGAATTGTCCTTTTTCTTAACTAGTATCACTGGAGCTGCCCAGGGACTGCAAGACTCCTGGACAACACCTTTCCGTAGCATTTCTTGAACTTGCTCGTCGATTACTTTTCGTTCTGATGGAGAAACGCGGTACGGCTTCTGACGAATAGGCGTTGTTTGCCCCATGTTTATGCGGGGTTGCGTTCGTGTGTCTGGAAGCGAAATTGGACGCTCGTCTTGCGCGAAATCGAATATTGGTGCATAGCGGATGAGCAGCCTTTGCAATTCTGTTCACTCTGAAGAGGATAACGACTTGTTCGTCATGCGGGTCAATTTTAAGTTGTAATCGCGATTTGCTGCGCTCGCGTTGTTAGAAGCGTCAATGTCATCAATAGAGACAGTCGCCTCTGAGTCAAAGGTGGCCAGCCTGAGTCCAGTCGGCAGTAAAACTTGCTCCATAGACGTGTTCCCCGTCCCCACGTGAGCACGACCATGTACACATTCTATAATGAATCTAGGAACCAATAGATTTTTATTCAACATGGTAGGGGAGTATGGCTCAATTAAACCATGACAGCTATGCGGAGGGCAATGCGTGGAAATTATTGGAACAAATGCCGCAGCTTGAGCCGATAAAAGGATATCATTGGACACGGAAAATACTCCTAGCTCGCCGTCGACGCCGGGTGGCAGTTCAGATCGTTCTCGTCAAAACGAGGCGAAGAGAGTCTGTCGCGAAGACCCTGGAGTGCGGGGTGCCGAAATTGGAGCTACTCTTGAGCCGCTCCACCAGTTTACGCTGTGACTGTGCTGCGTGTGCCGCGCAGGCCTGTGACTTTTTGAAAGTGAATCCCCGAAGCAGCACATCATTTCCTCAACGAACCTTTCCCATGTAGTCATCGTGCTCGGGTTTTTATTGAACCCGAGATGTGCGGTTCCGGTAAAAAGAAAAGGACGTTAGCAAGTCGCGCCAATGAGTTCCCCCCACTGTGACTGCTTACCCTTTGATAATACTTGAGCCATCCTCGTCGGCTTTGCCAGAGAAAGGTGCGCAGTTTTCTCTGAGGGGTACAGCAAATGATGTGCCTTGGGCGCTCACTATCATCGTGTATACTTGTGTCATGGCTGACCGCCAGCTGCTTGCCGTCCATGTCCATGTCTTCTGGTAGTAGTCCGACCAAGCGCCGGCTTCGTCGGAGGGTGCGTAGAAAAAGGTTGTCCAGAGCGACTAGGAGGCTTCGGGCCGGGGTGGCCCTTACACCGGCTGCGATCTCAAGGTGGAACTGGTCGCATTTACCACTGGGTGCTACGTGTCCATACTGCTCCGTCCCTGTGATGGAAGCAGATGCATACCACCTAATATGGACATGAACTGGTTTACAATCGGAACGCTCCAACTGCAAGCCGGCCTCCGCTACCGTGTGACAACCAGCTATGACCGCTGGATACATGATAACAGATTCCACAAAACTCTGCTTCAATTCATACGCAACACAGGCCTCACAGCACACATATAATACACATATACACATCAAGAATTATGCCTTAACGGCAACTCTTTATCGCAAGAAAAAAAAAAAGGTTACCCCGCACCGTTCACCAAAGCTGTTACGGATGAGATGGGTTTATTTACAAGATGATCGAGGGGGCATAGAGACGAGATTGCAGGCAGTCAGGCATCTTCTAACACACCCGCAGTTCTTCAATCTCCTCTGCTTCGGCTCCACCGCGCAGCGTAACCATATAATTACTAGATATCGTGCGCACCATTCAGAGTAGCTTTTCATATATACGTTAGGAATTCTTTTAGAATAGGTGTTTAGGATTGCGTTTGACGAACTTGCTGGGCACGAATTTCTATATACGTACATTCAGACACAATCCCATGAAAGTATTCGCCTAACGCGTCACCGCCGCAGGTGTTACTGAAAAGCAGAAAATCATCATACGAATTGGCTAACATAGAAAGTATACCATCATTGTTGGCGCGTGAGAAATCAGTAATAGCTTTGTATTCCGGTTTAATAGGTTCATAGGCAACAGAAAAATTAACAAATACCGCATTATGATCGAAAACACCCTCTGGAACTTCACACTCGAGATCTTAATTCATTCATCAAATCACCGGTAACGAATACAAGATCCAGAATTGAACAGCCTCTAGTGGCGCTATGAACTTGAGTTAAAACAGGTGAGACGGCGAGATTGCATTACAGAGAACCTTGTTGCGGTCAGTTGTAATGAAGTAGTTACAGTTAATGTGAGGCGTGTTAAAATTTCCGCATATGATCAGTTTACTGTCATGACGTCTGTCTGTCAGCATTTAATTTGTGACAGTCAATAGCAGTTGTCATCTTCATTTGGCAGTCGGTATACGCATACAGCACCAATTCCTACAAACGAACCGCATACCTTAATCTTGCACAAGACAGTATCTGTTTCAGGGAGGCCAAGCAGCGTCGCATACTCGATGCCGTTTTTGATAAAATGCGCAACATCGCCACCACGACCGCTTTGCCTTTTGTTCATAATAACCGAGATAC
Source organism: Dermacentor silvarum (assembly GCF_013339745.2). Classification (NCBI taxonomy): domain Eukaryota; kingdom Metazoa; phylum Arthropoda; class Arachnida; order Ixodida; family Ixodidae; genus Dermacentor; species Dermacentor silvarum. The sequence continues at coordinate 80,333,555 of NC_051155.1, read as the reverse complement.
CAAGGGGCAGGAATTAGTTTTATTGCGATAGCAATTATATGGACACCCAAAAGCAGATTTCTGCCGTCGGCATCGCCGTCGCCGTCGCCGTTGCCGTCGCCGTGAGGTTCCGTATGACGTCAATGAAGATGAAATCGTCGCCGCGCGCCGCCGAACGCTGTATGTGCGAGTGAAAGGGCGCGAGGGACGCGCGCTTTCACGGGGAGTGAACGCACGGCGGAGAACAAACGCGCGTTCTGCGCTGTGCTCCCTTAAGGGCTGCAGAAGTAGGCGTCTCTTTCCTCCTCTACAATCACCATATATGTAGAGTAAACGTACCTTCTTCCGACGCGCGAAAGGCTGTGGGGGAGGGGGGGGGGGGAGTTGCAGGGATGGGAGGCGACGTTTAGCTGCGGCACCAAGTGCCTATTTATATCAGAGGCTCCGGCAACTCTCACCAACGCCGCACGCATTTTGAGCGAACGCGGGCAAAACGCCGGCGGCGTCGACAACAGTTTTGCGTGTTGCCAGTGCTGCTGCATGTCCAAGTTTATACAGCTGATAAAGTTGCTATCATTACTCCGTATAGCTCTCTTCAAATTTGCTATCGCAATCGATGCTTCGCCTTTCAGGTGAAACTGCGACAACTTTTCAGAAATAGATTAATTAAGCCAAGTTCAGTGACACATATTGCTGACGGATTATGACATTCAACGAGGCAACTGAAGTTGGCATACTTATTAGCCGGACTGCGGGCATTCAGATTCCAAAGCGTAAAGTTTTCTTCACGCAGTTTATGCGGGACTGCTAGCATTTCTAAAGCTTTACTGTTATTTACAATGTTGCGCGTGACATTGGACTGTGCGCATCTTAGTGATCTGCTGTGACTGCTATCGGATCATTGCTTACTTAGTTTCTTATCCTTGGTACTGCGTGCTGGGATTCTCTCGTTGAGCGCATCATCCCAAACGAACAATTCTTCGCCAATTGTTATTTTGTTGTAGATTATCTTAACCTTCTGACCCACCCTTCGAAGTTCTGCGATGCTTTCTCATAGTCTCTTTCGCATGTGCCTTGTAGTATGTGAATGATCTTGTGAAACAGAGTAGTTCCTTCCTTTAAGTTTGAGGAAATTTTTAGCATCTTTCTCACGGTGAACACTTAGTTTTATAATAACCAGTCGCTGCTGGTTAGGTTGCTGGCGGCCAATTCTGTGAATTGTCTCAGCGGAAACAACTTTGTGTCCAAAAATGTCAGTTAACACATCTTTTAGCACACACTCTGACAGTTCATCGTAAGTTTCGTGTAGATTTTCTGGATTCCAAAACAATTTCTCTGCCTGCTATAGTCTTATAGGTCGACAAGCTTCGCTTCTAAACTGCTGACTCGGAAATCTAGCTCGCGTGTTAAGTTCTTGATTTCTTTATTGCTGACGTAGATTCTTCCACATTGTGCTACTTGTCCTCAATATCTTAGTTGAATAACTTTCTGACCTTCAAGGAACTCAACTAGTAGCTGTTGAGTCGCAGGACCTGGATCAGTCTCAACGTCACCGTACAGCTTAAGTAGCGACAACACGAAGTCATATGCAATAAAATAAATTTCAATCAGTCTACGTGGGCACGTCAGCTGGGCTAAGCATGAGTTATTGTATTTGATTGTAGAAACATCGTTACTGACCTGCATGAAAGAAAAAAGGAATGGATTTGACATGACGCCTACCGGACGCTTGCTTACGTGCGCACTGAGGAAGTCCGATAGAAGCAGGGCTTTCATATCTTGGGTGGATGACGTCGATGAAGTTGCACGCCGTGGTCCCCAGTGTTCGCTTATAGACACGGATACGTCAGCTGGTATACCCCCCGGGTAAGCGAGAATTGCACCACGAGCGCCAGTTTCTCCCCTGGTGCTTGGCAGGACATGCTTCTGGGAACAAGAGTTTAAAAATTTAGGCCGGCTGTTACGACAACGGTTTTGCTGACGCGCGAGGGGGACACGGCCATCCCGCTTGTGTGGAATGCGCTCCACGAGGGCGCGATTTTTTCGGCAAACCCAAAAGGAAACTAGCACGAATTCCGCTTGCTGCTACAGTCTGCATTGTTCTAACAGCTGTCATTTTCAGCCAACTTTTATGGTAATGACTATTTCCTTTAACGTGTGCGGTTCATGTATTGAATAAACGCCAGCAGCGCATATGTGTATGCTAAAAGTTTGCCCCATTTCGTTATGTAACGTGAGCCCGCATTTCATAGCGTGTAGCTGCTGCGTTTCGGCAGGACTATAACAAGCAGTGAAATGTGCTTTATTTTGTAATTTTATTAGCAACTTTTTGTACAGCAAGAAATACAATACACAAAAGTATATTGCAGAGCTGAGTATCTTGAATCTACAGAACAAACTGCACATTCTACAGGCGCATATACATAAAGCTTCTTACAAATTCTGAATAACAAAAGTAATGTTTTTGTACTCTGCGTAAGACAATCCTTCCAACGCAAATCGTTTCTCGCAATAGTTGTCTATGATTAATCAGGCAAAAAAATTGTCATAAGCGAGAGCGGTTGAAAGGCTGAAGACAGCACATTTGCATACCCAAACACAAACCGGGGGTGCTATGCAGGATGTGCCGAGTTTCTCGTTCGCACGAGTTTTACCCGAGTTTGCTCGATGGCAGCCAGTGAACGGAGATAGCAAGGAAAGCGCAAAAAAAATGTGGTTGATCCCTCTTATATAGGAATCGGTATAGAACACGAAAGTGAAACGTGTCTTCACAGAAGTAGTGTAATGTTTATTGCACATTGATATATAATGTCTATTGGTGTTTTGTGGCTAAAGCGCCCTTAGGCGTTGATGCACCCACGCTGACGCCTGGTGGCACGTCTCCTCCATCACGACTACCAACGTCGATGACCATGAGCAACCGTCGTGCATATGGAAGCTGCACTACGCTGCACACGCTAGCACAACGCGAAAGACGAAGCACGTAACTGACACACTAATACAACACGCAAGACAAAGCACGTAACTGAATCGTCACCGAGTCAAATCAGCGCGTACAGCGCGTCGTAATTGCAGCCTCCGCGATCAACTTCAGAAACATTTTCAGAGCTAATTGCGGAGGCCACGCTCCGCTGTGCTGAGTACGGTGAACGCCACTACCAACGCCACCTAGGTGGCGTTGCGTTGGTAGTGCTTCTTGATGCCAGCGTCCCTTCGAATGCTGGCATCGAGGCGTCGTAGTGCTGAGACCACCGAAGCGTTCACTGTCGGTGCGCGTTAGTGTCATAATGCAGTACTTCTCTTTTCTGCTCGTAGGCGGCGGCACCGCCCCGAGCAAGAGCGCGGGTACACGGAGGAGTGTTAGATATATAAGGCGCGTCTGTGTAGCTCTCTGCAAATGCGTTTGTGGCGCAATGGGTTAAACGCTCGGCGATCTATCGTCGCGGACCGAGAGGTCGTGGGTTTGATTTCCAAATTTTGCATGTTTGTGGAACTTTTTCTTCTGGTTTCTTTCTTTGTATTATGTTCTATGACGTATTTCCGTGACGGAAATACGTCAGTGAAGTCTTGGTGGACCCCGGCATAAAACACTTTCGTGTTAAAACAACGGGCCACAACACAACACGTATCACAACATGAGTGCACTCTGCGTGGCGCTTCAAGAGCGAAAGACAGCGCAACAAAATGCGCCAGCACCGTATATTGTTATCAACGTATTATCGCAATTTAGCAATACCGTGACTGTCCCGCTGTCTATCTGCACACTTGCCGTGAGCCGCTTGCCACGCCTTTCTCGGGCGCGTCAAGCGCGTGCCTCCTCTTTCGGCCATTATCTTTCTATCCTCCGTCGAATGCCAACGGGGCACATGCTGTGCATTCTTACATCTACACTTTCCTTCAATCGAATACTTTAAAATACAACCAATAAAATAATGAACAATTTATTTCTTAAAGTATCACTTTTTTGTTTTGAATGCTATAAATATCTGACGGAGATCGAGCGAATTATTAGATTTTGCACTTTTTTCCATGAGTGGCGACAGTGAGGCGACAGCTTACAAGCGGATACATCCTAGAAGGTAGCACACACGAGGGAGTTCATACGGCGACAAGTCGCCAGGGGCGCTGCAGTGCTATTCTCGATTAAGTCTGTCATGACAATGATATGACCCTTTCCTGTCTATTAGGGAAAGAGCAACGCATCGCCGCAGCATGGCTGTTCACCGCAGGCACTTCACTGAGGTATTAAGGCCGCCGCTTTACCAACGAAAAACGGGACTCTAACCATAGAGAGGGGAGCAACGGCTGTCGCTGCAATATAGCTGTACGGTACCATGTTTATTTCTGTGCGCGAAGCCTCCGTGATGCATTGTGAAGAAGAGCGAGCTGCCCAGCGTCACAATTATTTGTTTTTCATAGCTTGCCTAGTGAAGGTGCCCCTGTGCTCATATACGCAGTATTTTGAGTGTGTTGTGCACTCCAAGGTGCTTTCCGATTGTTTCTGCTGGAGCTAACAGCGTTTGCAGATGGATATCGTAACGACACCGCAACAATCCCATTTTGGCAGGTGAAGGCTCTAGTGTGCAGTTATGAAATGAGACTTCGAATGCAGGAAGGTGTTGCAACTGTTTAGTGTGCAGTGCTTGTGATGAAGAAATGTCATCGTAATGGGTCTATAAAAGCGAGCGATGCCCGACGCTGACCATGTTAGCGACACTACCGCTCCGATAAATAGCCGATGACAGATCAGTCATCTCAAATGACAGCTGCGATACGTTGTCGTTTGAAAATACTACGCACTCCTCAGCATTGTCGTCCACCACGGCGCATCGACACCTTGCAAGTAGCTACAGTGACGTGCCGATAATTATTTGCTGTGTGCTACGTCGCCACAGTGGAGGCAATGAAACCATGTTGTGGGGTCATCACAGCCCGAGAAGATATACGCGTATGTATAAGCCAGCGATAGTCGGCGCTCAGTAAATCACCGATGAAAGTTCGTTGTGCGTATTTTATCTCGGCGGTCAAGATTGTTGATGCCTCTCTGCTAAGCACCACGTCGCTGTTGCCGAACAATAAGTTGCGAGTGGCTCAACTGTGTTGGGTGCGCACGCAAGAATTACATGCCTCGCGTGGGGTATGACCTATGGATTTAATAGACAGGCGGACTCGTGCCAAACTCGTACATCGCGAAACCCTCCCCGAGTTGAACTCGGGAACATGGCAGCGGCAGCCTGTGTCATCGCATCCAGCGACAGCAAGCGTCAATAGACCGTCTGTACCCGTTCACCTGCATGACCGATATAGAGTTTTCAACGTCATTTTCGCCTTTCCAATACGTCAGTGCGCTGGATGTGTAGCGAGTTAGGCGAAAGCTCTCGTCTGCGGAGACAGCGTGGCGGGCAAATTGTGCTTTCGGAGCACAGATTGGTGTGACTAGGCTGCAGAGGAAGAATTAGTGCGATCACTTCGCTCTCTCCGGCTTCAAGCGCCGTGCGTCCACCATGTCCCAGCGCCAGGCAGGTCCGGCGGCGTCATTGGAGTACCTGCAAGCACCTAGTGTTCCAACCAGACCAGCCAACCTGTGGTTGGTTGGTCCCATTGTAGTGGTCACATTGTACAGGAAGACTCAGAATGGACGCCAGGCTGCCTTCCGGTGCAACCGGTGCCGAAAGCAGTCTTTGCAGTTACAAGGTACCGCTGCACTGTACGGGCAGAGAGGCGAAGGAAGGTACTTCGCCAACACGGACCGCCTCGGCCGTCCGAACGTCCACCTCTTTAGGCGGCAAGTGATTTGGCTCACGTACTGCGTGAGCAATAGCGTAGATGTGTGGCTGTTGAAGGAGATGACCAGCGACTTGTTTCCTTTATCGAAGCATGCCATCGCCGACTGGAATACCTACGCCCGTGAGGTCATGATGGACGAGCTGCTGGCGCGACCTCCACTCGGCGGCCCCGGGAAGATAGTGCAATTTGACGAGTGCCTTCTTCGCGGCAAGCGAAAGTACAATCGAGGCCGCATGAAGGGCGACAACGTTCCGCCGAGCCGCCAAAATTACAGCGATGTTAAAAGATTGTGCACTATGGGTCTTCGGCATGGTCTGCGCTACCACAGGAGTGCTGCGACTTTTCAAGGTCGACCGAGGAGACGAAGCCGTTATTGCAGCCAATGTTCAACCAGGGGCCTTTATTCGCAGTAACGCATGGGTCGCACAGAACTGTATTCCAAATTTAGTGGATGCTAATGAGGCGAGCCTGAATCTGCACTGGGAAACAGTCAAAACAGCGTGAAGTTTGTGGGCCCCATCACGAGCTTTCAAACGCAAAAAATAGAAATTTATTGTCAAAAAACTGAATCGCCACCTCGTCAGCGGTGGTGACAAGGTAACTGCACCGCTGCTGGAGTCATTCCTGGCATAGATTGTCGTGGTAATCTAGTAACCGCCACGTGTGCTGCGAAGACCCTTTCTTGCGTTTGTTAGAAGCCATGGATCGCTCGGGCTACCCAGTACAAAGACTCTTTCCTGCGGTTGTTAGAAGCCATCGCTCGGCGCTAGCCCGTCTCAAGGTGCATCACAAAGTAAAAGAAAATAAAGCGTAGTTTTCTGACCTTTCCATAAGTGCTTTCCGGCACTCGTGAGTGCTTACACGGTAAGCGCGTGGCAAACCACTACTGCGCTAGCAGACGCTCATTTGTCTCGCAGCCTTACTTTAGCGCGAGCAATGAGAGATATGTTTGAAAGCCCAATGTGAAAACCAGGCGCACACCAATCTGTGCTCGGAAATGGGAGAGCAAGCAGGTAGCACGCCGCACAAATTCAATCCAGAGGAAAGAGAAGGAACAACGAGCGATCTCTTGAAAGCCTAGTGCGGAAACCAGCGCACACCAATCTTTGCTCAGAAATGCTAGCGCAAGCGCGTACCGAGCTGCGCCAATCCAATCCAGAGGAAGAAAGAGGAGGGCGAGCGTCCCCTCATGGTACAACGCGAAACGTATTAAAGGGCAAATTAATCTAATACACATTCAGTGCAAATCTTGTAAACTTTAAAATGCTTATAACCCACATTAATGTGACTAATATTATCGTACTAAATGCATTTATTTGATAACTTGCTTGTGCCTGTAATGCACTCGGTGGAAACGACAAACTCGGAGGCACGAGCATGCACTCGGAGGCACGAGCATGCACCGACCGTATGATCACGTGAGCCCCAGTTTGTAGGCCGCCCATATGGCAACGCCCAAGAGATGGTAGCCACCCAGAGTGAATCTAGATAAACCAATGAAACTGGAGGCGTGCCGACGGACAAAGTTTGCCTTGTTACCATTAGTTCTTTCATCTTGGGGCGTCGCCAGAGCTCGTGAAGATCCCGAGTTTCGCCAACCTCGGCGCATCCTGCACAGCACCCCTACTGTCGCTTCTCGTGTTGGCCCACCACAGAGCCGCGCAGTTCGTCTTGTGGCCTTCCATCTGTTTTCATACATCGCTGGAGTAATGGCCGATAGAGAAACACAATTTTGCAGTGCACAGTAGAAGGCGTGTGCAGAGAGCAGCAGGAGCAGACAAACGGAATGGAAGCTGGAGTGATAAGAGCGAAAGCGCCACCCGTTGGCGCAACGACAACGAGTGAAGCGACTAAATAAAGATATAGTATGCCAATAAAACAGCCAAAAGACACTTTTTAAGTGTGCACATAATTGCATCCCTTTACTTTATGGCTATGTAGGTTGAGAAGATACAGCCGCATACGGAAAAGTTACTGAATTTTTCTTTGGCTACCAGTGTAATGGCGACGCTTTATTGCCAATAACGAAACTATCCCCACTGTCGACCCCCTGGTTCAGATTCGGAAATTCTTTCGCGCAGTCTCCGTGCTGGTCTAGCCGTTGAGCAAAGAGGAATTCCGTGTTCCCTGCGCTGGCTCCCGTAGTCGAGGCTATCAGGGCAAACTGCATAAAAAAGGAATGCCTACTGAATGCCAGCTGACATGCCCACAATACATGCCCATGAGGGCGTACCATTGGGGCGTCAATGCAATCATTAGCTCTTATCACCTTGCACACTGCAGTGCACTTCTACGGGAAAAGGTCATGAACTCGGCACGTGCAGAACTGCACTTATCATGGTAAATAATAAGAAACCCTGATACTAGTTAGAACGGGATGAGCAATGTCTGCCTACTGATCAGCTCACGTCACTTTAATCGAAATTATGTGCTGGAGGCGATGCCAATGGCTCTGGTGCTTTTTTGCCTAGGCTGTGTGGACCTGCGAACCATGCTACCACATCTGCAGCCTTCTCATTCAAATATCTACTTTTGCCACAAAGGCCGGCAACTAAGTTAACAGAATTAACAGTGACACTCAAGTGTCACTGTTAATTCGGCAGTGGCACGACAGCCGTCGTGAGGAATGTTCTATCTCCTTACAGTTTCTGACCAAAGTTGACAGCGATGCCTTCTGCATCGGTTCGCAGAGGCAGAACACGACGCCGTACGCTTCACAAGAGTATGTAATTACGTGGCTGTCAGCTACACAGATTTCCATCTAATGAAGTAAAAGGAATTGCCAGATGGAGTTCTCACCAACAAAAACATTTTGCTGGCAGTGGTGCACTAGGAATACCTAGAGCACCACCGCCACTGCCACAAGTATGCAAAAAAATAAGGACTGTGTGTTTAGTGACGTCAGCTTTTGCAGTAGTACACGCACAGTTTTACGTCACGCGTTCCAAACAACTACCAGCTTATATTATGTCCATCGCTGGACGACCGCCTGCCCAAGAGACATCCGATGAGCCCTGTCTTCCATCAGGCTACTTCGTTTTTACAGCGAAGCGGTATACCTCTCGTTGATTGGAAAATTTTGTGGCGTAAACGCAAAACTCCATATCCCATACAGAGAGTGAAAGAAGATTAAAAAATAGCATCACGCAGCATAGTGCTTGCGAGATGGAGAGGAGGAGCGAAAGCATGTGGGACGCATAGAGCTGCTGCCGACGCCGATCGCGTTTCCCCGCGTTCACGCCGAACGCACCTGGTACCTGTGACTGCAGCCGATACCTCTGGCGGCGCCTCGGCAGGTTTCGACCAAACAACTGGACACTAGTTGCTTCCGAAAGACTGAAAGCGAGTGCAAGGGAAGCTGAAACCAAAACGGCGAAGAAGTTAGCATACCCGTTTAGATTGAGGGAAGCCGAGAGTTCAGAGTTCACCTAGGCGAAGAAATGAAGATCCGGAGGCTTGTGAACGTAGTCGGTTGAATTCATCGCGATACTACTCAGAACACCGCGAAGAAATCCTGTGCGCCAGGATCTTAAGTGTGTGGTTTGCCAATACTTTACTAGGCTTTCCTCAGCTCCACTGGTCTCTGATGTTTACGGTAGCAGAGCACGCATATTTTTTTGACAGCGAAGCTGTATACCTCTCGTTGGTCGGAAAATTTCGTGGCGTAAACATAAAACGCCAGGTCAACAATTGGTGGCAAACGACGTACTTTTCTTTGCAATCTGGCATACAGCATAAATAATACTTAGTGACGCTTCACCACGCTTCCATATCTAAAAGGGAGACCCGTCTAGCAACTCATTCAGTTCATTCTAAGACTGCCATGTGTAGACACACGGAATTTTAATACGCCAGGAGAACAGCTTGAATACATGCTCGACCATGTGTGGTGTTCGATACAGCTTCGTGGAAATTCATGTTTGCAGGGCAGGGTTTGCGGCCAATTTATGTTTATTTGGAATTTTGTAATCTCCTCTCACTATCTAATCTCTGCCGTCGTTGACTTAATTTCCCTTAGCTCAAAACATGCACAGTTACACTATTATTGACGAATTATCCTTGCTACACAATACGTGGCCCACCAAACTGCACATTTGTCTTATTATCTGAGCCCGAATCTCTGCAGCAATTACCATTATCACAACGAGAGCAACCAGCCAGGCGAACGTGAAGGATGACTTTTTGTCCCATTTCGCGCTGGCGCGGTATGGTGCACTTCTCGCGTGACGCTCTGTATCTCCAATTTTTAGTTTGAATAACTTTTGTTAAGTCTAATCGGCAATTAGAAGATTTATTATAAGTGGAATGGTTGCAATCACGATGAGCCTCAAATTGTGCGCTTTGAGGCCTGCAAACCCGCAAAGAAGGTCACATGACCTAATACTGAAAACCTACCACAGGTCCTACTGTTCAGTAATGTTGCATTGACCTTAAGATCAAAGTTTGTCTCAAGGATAACTATCCCTTGCCAGTTAATTTATTTGAAATATAGAATGCTCTTCCTAAGCAACCAGCAAAACAGAAAAGGAAGATTTTAGTTTCGGTCCCCAAATTGAAAAAAAAAGCACTTCAGCGGACCTCAACTCAAATTATCGGTGCAGTGCTAACCGAAGCTATCTCTTAGTTTACGGGAACAATAAAGCGAATGGTATATGATCAACCTCAAGCTCGAAAAGTTCGTGTAAAATGACGCTAGTGCGATACAATTTTAACACAATATTTTGTGTAGCATGAACATTCGCAAAGGCAAAGGGCCATTCGAAGCCACTAGAACGGAGTTTACGTAACCTATGTACTAACCAACATTAAGTTTAACGCAAATTACGCAAATCCAGTGCAATGTTTATGCGAATGTAAATGTTGCAATTAAGCAGCGTTGTATCACCGCGATACGCGATCACGCGATTATGAGATGCGACGTATGGATCTGTGTATTGCACCTCACATAACTTCAATGACTAATATTACAGTTGATTTATGTTGTGAACCGTGACTAATGTGAAGACGCCTACCACCTTAATAAAGTTTTACCATACCGTACCATACCATACCACAGGGCACACTATTTTCAAGCGACAAGCGACAGTGATGTGTGACAGATAGGGTCATCGCGGTAGGCGATCAACGGCGGTCGTTCTTTGTGCCGTCTGTTATCAACATATAGTTTCGTACAAAACTTACTTTACGGAACTTTGCCTCAAGTGACTATGGGAGCTCTAAGTGGGGTGGTTAAGCCAACACGAAAATTCTGGTAAGTACATAGCCCACTGAACACACATTGGTCTAGAAGCCGTCTTCAAGACGTCTTGACAAGAAAAGCAAGACGTCTTCAAACCATTTTAAACGTTTACAGGACGTCTTGGAGACGTTCTGGCAAGATATTAAGACTTCTTGAAGACATCTTACCAAGATTTTGTCGGACGTCTTAAAACGTTCGGTAGCCGTCTCTAAGACCGTCTAATGCACCGCCAAATTTGGGTATCAGCGTCTTGCAAGACCTCTGGTAGACGTCTTAAAGACGGCTAGAAAGCGTCTTGCAAGACATCTTGCGAACGTTTTGAAAACGGCTACAAACGTTCTGCTGGACGTTTTGAGGATGTCTTGAAAACGTTTTTAAATGCTTTAAACATCTACTTGCCAACTAAGGCATGACCTTTTCTAGCCGTTCGTATTTAGCTAATTAAGCCCTAAATTGTTTTACAGTATTTACAAAAGATAGTGAGTGTAAATATACTTAGTCTAAAGTGCAGAGGACGTGAAATCTGAACACGACGTAGGTTATTTCAACACAATGTATTCCATAAAGTTCCAAGTCTTCCCGTTGTGGAAAAAAAGTGAAGAAACAAATAAGAATAACACGGTGACTGTCAATATATACACACTATATTAAGTACAACTTTAGTTCAACACGTAATCTATTGTGAGCTAGGGGAAGCACTAGCATACTTTAAAGTCTCTAGAAGCTGAAATTATGTCTATTACAATCCAGATGGTCTGTCTCCTTCCGATGTCAACTATCCAACGAAATGTTGCGTAGCTTCAGTGATCTTGCTAGAAACGGCATACATTGCCCATTATGGTCCGGGAAGACCCATATCATTTACTTACGTTGTCAACACTGATCAAGATTTGCAGATGGAATATAAAAGACTCCTGCAACACTATTACAGAAGTTTCCTTGCATGGATGTTTGGCACACTCAAGAATTTAGATACACCAAACACCCTTCCATTATAGCATTAATTATAAAGGAATTGAGTGTCTCCTTGTTATCTGCTATATAGAGAAATCAATGAGGATGTTCGTATTCTTTGCAATATTGAAAAAAGGTTGGCTTTACCGACAGTACCAATCCCTATGGCCCATTTCTTACAACCTACCATAGCAACACTGAAACATTGGCAAAGCCACAAAAGCGATAAACACGTGTCAAAGCCACGTAGGCTTAACATTAAGCAAGATTGTTCACACAATGAATTGCTAAAGTGGTGAAAGGTTTGAAAGAATTTTTAATAAACAGTAACATGCCACTACATAAGCAAAATGTTTCTAATGCACTTCCTAGAGTTTTGCATTGTGGCTGTCTGTTATAATTGGTCACTTCACAATTCAGGGCACTGGCTTAGACATTTCCACAGGTGCTGATGCACCCGCAGAAAATTTAGCGCGTTCTAATGATGCTTGGCCTCAGATTTTGCACCTGCAATTAGAAGGTAAGACAAAAGATAACAATATTTACAGTGAAACTTCGTTATAACGAAACAGGATATAACAAATTACTGTATACAACAAATGACGTTCCCGCTGAAATCACCGAAGAGATGAATGTTTTTATAACCTCGTTTCAACGAAGTAAAATTTCCTGCAAATAGATGCACCAAACTTCAGTTTTCCTCCGAAAAAAGAAATGCCCGACCCTTGCAGGCTCGCTTCTGCTTTCCGCAGGGTAGAGCACACATTCCTTGCCGATGTTTAAAACTTTACGTATTGCGTTGAATCCCCGTTCAACACTGGTCCTTGTCACCACTACGCGTAGGTGCGCATAAGCAGACTCTAGATCGTCGTGGCAATTCCTCTCACTGCTGGCACCGCGCAGGCTAGTTAGTGCAGCTATCGAGGGCCTCAGAGATTGCGCCGGTGCAATTTCAGAGGCGACGCCTCCCTGTGTGTACCACGTGCTGCTCGCACATGACGAGCATTGTTGGTGTCGCAGCGTGCAACCTATTCAACCGTCACCGTTTCAGCGGTTTCGCGATGCTGGAGACGACCCAAATAAAAGCGGTAACGAAAGATCACATTGAAAAGAAGGCAGCTATCGTAAAGGCATCGTGTCAGATGCTAAGAAGTGGTGTGTTAAGGACACCGAAGTTTCTTTTGCTGTTTTATCAGAAGTTCAGCGAGCACGTGGCCATGTAGTGGTTCTGCTGGCCGAAAAGCCGTCTTCTTCTATACAATTGAAATTTGTGCGCGACATTGCGCATGTATTGCAGTGAAACGGCAGTTAATGAATATAATGACGTAATTTTGGCTCCCCTTGGGCTTCGCTATAAAAAGATTTTATTGCATATGACTGGTAAGATCCGACTCATTATACCGCAGCCTTGTTTGGAAACACTAACTGTTAGAACCACCTAGGTATCTTCCGTATGCAGATGCAATAATGCCATCGCTGCGATTCGCCTTTCTGTAGCCCCGGTAGCAAGCTCCCGATATAGTACGTGAAATCCGGATTCTTGGCGATAACAACACCTTGTCCAAGAAGGCCAGTGCCATGGTTGGAGGTTGCCACGTCATCCACAACTACATCTCAAGCGACATTTTTCGTTTTCAAATCATACACATGCTGCAAGCCCTTTTCGAATTGCATCTTTTGTTGATTTAATGTAGTAGCAGTTTGCGCCGAAAAACAATTCTACACCGTGTCCTTCACATGTTCCTGATGCAACGTGCAGGCAGGAACATATATGCGCCGCGCGTCATAGGTTTTCAGAAAACGTGACAATCCTCCTCTTGGGACATGTTGAATGGCAGCGTCGACTCAAGGACGCGCGGCCAAGCGAGGTCACTGGTCAACTTGAACGATGTTCTACGCAACGAATGAAACACTTCCGGGGTACCACACTCAGAATGTTCGCGACGTAATTTGAGCCAGGCGCGTAGCCCGGATATTTTTTCAGGGGTGGGGTTGGGGGAGCTAAAGCACTGCGATCGTCCTGACTGTGGTGCTTCGTTCTTTAAGCTCCCAGCGTCGGAGAAGCGTA